>NC_053433.1:43342184-43438191 GCF_007990345.1 Gossypium hirsutum
TTAGAAGTCAAGCAATATATGCATAGATTCATTTTTGAGTCTAGTTTCTATAGAAACAAACGACATCAGAATTGAAGCCCTGTACAGGGAGATATCCAAGTCGTAATGCGCAAAGGTCAGTGTAGTCGATCCCTGTAACATGGGAGACTTTGACTAATAAACTGTACTAATTGGACAAACAAAAAATTCTAGAAAAAAATTTTTAGATGCATATATGAGTCTAGTTTCAGGGAAAAATCACGAAGCTGATTTTCGAGTTGTGAAACTCAAGATATGATTTTTAAGGTGACAGTGGCGCAGTTAGCCAGCTTGCCTGGAAAATTTAAAATGGATTGTGCAAAGAAGTGATTTAAGTCGCAAACCCCTCGTGTCCGACTCCGGCGACGGACTCGGGTACGGGGTGTTACAAATTTGTTGGAAAAAATGGACATGAAATAGGTAAAATAGAATATTTTTAAGTTAGGGGCATTTTAGTTATTTAGTAATTAAAATGAATTAAAAAAAAACAAAAGCCAAAATTTCTTGTCCATCTTCTTCCTTGGCCGACTTTTACAAGAAGAAACCATGGCTAGGGTTTTCCAAACTTTCAAGCTCGAATGTAAGTCCATTCTTGCCCCGTTTTTAATGATTTTTATGTTTTTGAAATCCTCGTAACAAGATCTACTTTTTTCTACCATTTATTTGAGTTATAGTGAAGGTCTAGGGTTTGAACCTTGTTAGAAATTTGTGCATTTTGATGTTTAATGGTAGATTATGCATGTTTATTGCAACATCCCAATTTAGGGCTGAGTCAGAGCAGTGGTTTCGAGACCACATATCCGAGATAGAAATAATTATTCCATGATTATTATAAGGTCTAGGATGAGAATGTATGCTTGTGCAAAAATTTCATGGAGAAATTCTATGCCTAAGATGCTTAATTTGACATTAGGGACCAAATTGCAAAATATGAAAAAATTGAGTTCTAGAAGCTTTAAGCATGAAATTGAGTTGGATTATAAATTAGAGGTCCTCAAATAGTAATTTGACCAAGTTCTAAAAATTTGGACAAAAATGGTCATGCATGGGTAAAATTTCAAATAAATAAGGGCATTTATGTCTTTTGGTAAAAAAAATAAATAAAAGGGAAAAAGAAGTGAAAATCTTGTCCATCTTCTTCAAGGTAGTTCTGAAAATTCTAAGGACTATAGCTAGGGTTTTCTTCAACTTTCAAGCTTGATAGTAAGTGCTCCCTAGCCCCGTTTTTTATGTTCTTTATATTTTTAAGATTCTTGAAGCATTTTGTAGCCATTTCTACCCTTATTTTAAGCTAAGGTTCATGTTCAACAACTGACCCATGTGTCACATGTTTATATTTTGGTGTTTAATGGAGGAACATGAAAGCTTGATGTACGATAAACAACTTTTGTTAAGTGGTTTTCCATGAAAACACCTAAAAAGGGGCCAAGTTGTAAAAGATGTGAAGGTGGGTAGTAAAAAGTGAAATAAAGGAAAATGTGGGCTATTATAAGCTAGAATATAATTCGGCTAGGCTTGGGGAATCAAGGGAATGCATGTATTTCATTATACGAGCCTAGGGACTAAAATGTAAAAATATACAAAGTTAGGGGTAAAAAGTAAATTTTCCATAGAGTAAGTTTCTGGGATGAAATTAAAGAATGTGATGAATTAATAATTTAATTTGTTTATATAGACTTGAAAAGACCAATTCCGGAAGTAGACCATGGAAAACAAAAGGTTTTGGAATAGTCAGAATGCAAACCTGATACATCATTCAGGAAAGTTCGTGTAACCTAATTGGATGTCTATGCATGTTGACTTTAATTGTTGTGTTGAATTGAATGTGAAATGCATAAATAATGAATTTTATGAAAATTCCATAATTTCGAAATTGATTGAAAATGGGTTAAAGTCCATTTGAATATGGAATTCTGATGGATAGATCACTTCTCAAAAGAAATAGGATCCTGCATGTATTGCAGAAAAGATTTAGCCCAGACGGATAATCCATTGATCTCATTATGGAAAAGAATTATCCCAAATGGGTAATCTTGAAACGAGCCTATCGAGCACACATTTTAATTAGGATTTAGCTTGGACTGGTAATCCTAGTTGACTGGATTTAGCCTGGACTGGTAATCCAGGTTAGACTCTGTATGGAATTGTTTGTCATATAAAGGAGTTAGCCAGGACTGGTAATCTGACAAAGCCCTTAAAGTACATGGTCCAGCCAGAATTTAGCCTAGACTAATAATTCTACTATAAGAGATGTGGCTCGTTAGTGTACCGGATAGGGTACTACTAGATATAAATTGATGCTTAATAAAATAGTAAACCTAGAGCATACTAAGTGATGAAATATCCATCAGGAATTCAATGATTTACAGGATAAAATATTTGTAAATGACATGAGAAACACGAATTTGAATATGTAAATGATGTGATGTGCTCATCTATGGATCTTGGAAATTTTGTGACTAACTTTTTCATTGAATGTATGTGTTTAGGGAAATTTACTTATAATTGATGGATAACATGGCTTATTGTGATTCTGTGTTTGAAATGTCTGGTAAGTTTACTTTCCATTACACAAACTTACTAAGCATGTAATGCTTACCCCTTTTTACCTTTCCCTATCTTATAGACCTTTCAGACTCGTGAAGCTTTGAGGACGGTGGGAGTTTGATCACACTATCAACAACCTCATTTTGGGTATAAAAGAACTATTCATTTTCATTTAATGGAATGTATAGGGTAACTTATCTTTTGGTTATATGTTTCATTTAAATTAGCCAAGTGTAATGGCTCACGATAGTTGATGAAACATTTTGTCTATGGCCATGAAATATAGCTCATATTTTGCTATTAGGTTGTAACCCTTATTAATCATGTATGCATGCAATGTGTCTATGTCGATGTGGATGTCTAAGAATGAAGGATGTGAATGATGGTATGTTGATTTATAAATGAACCATAATATACATATATATATTTACAAAATGACCAAAACAATGCATTAATGGGTAAAGTTGGAAAAAGGGGTTATAAACCTAATGGTTGCATATTGGAATGAAAACATTGAAAGAAGCTTGCATATTTGAGATGGTGCTAAATAGCCTTAAGGGCATAGATTTTAATCATGGTATTGGATATTGGAGTAATCAAATGTGTTTTGTTGTATGCTAAGAACATGTATAAGTGAGTAAGTATTTAAAGGTGACCTATGGCTTGGAAAATAGCCTAGAAGTTGTCAACATGAGTAGACACAGGGGCATGTGTCTAGACCGTGTGTGATATACGGTTTGCCCCATGGGCGTGCTGTTTGGCCGTGTGTCCCTTGCATCCAAATTTTACAAAATGCCTAGTAGTAAACACACAGGTTAAGACATAGGTGTGTGTCTTGGTCGTGTGAGAGACACGACCTAACCACATGGGCGTGTACTCTGGCCGTGTGAAGTCTGCACCATTTTATGAAAATTCATTTAATTTTATTTGGCCACACGGCCTGGTCACACAGGCGTGTGACCTTATTTTGGTGATGACATCATAGTTAGAGAGTTACACGACCTACGGACACGGGCGTGTCCCCTTTTTTCACGAACGTGTGACTCTGTATTAAAGAAAATTTCCCAAGTTTTTTTAAAGTTTTTGGTTTGGCCCTGAACTATTTCCAATGTATGTTTTGGACCTCATAGGTCCATATAAGGGATGTTTCGCATATGTTTAAATGACTTTAAATTGACAGAAATTTTATAGTCCAGTATTGCATGAACATTTGTATGTATGTCCGGTAAGGGGTGTTTCATTTTGTGGTATCAGAGCTACGATTTAGTCAATTCTCAAACTAACGTAGTAGGTATCGAGTCTAGCTATACATGCCATTATACATTTTATGATGGTGTGACATCTCCTAACCATTTTAAATGTATTTATAGATAGTAAATGTCATCTAACCAAGCCCGAGATGAGTCCGAGGAAGCCGAGAGCCAGCTCCAGCTTTCGTACAACAAGCCACGTCTGGTAGTAGTAGGAGGCCCATGTTTAGGGGCCGAGAAGAGGCAAAGGCAGCCTTCTTCAAAATAATAGATGAATAGTTTAGTGAGTACTTGAGAACCAACACTGCTATACCATGACCTCCCCCACCTCCTACCCGATCTGAAGAAGAAGTGCCACAAGATATGGCGCTAGTAAGAATTGGTAAAGCTGTAGTAGATAAACTGAGGAAATATGGTGCTGAAGAGTTTTGGGCTACAATTGACGATGATCTGAAACGGGCTGAGTTCTAGCTTAAGAACACCATGCGAGTTCTTGACGAACTATCGTGTACCCTTGAGGAATGGTTGAAGTGCATGGTATTTCTTCAGAAAGACACTACATACCACTGGTGGAAGACTATATCATCAGTAGCATCGAGAGAAAATATTACATGGGAGTTCTTTCAAGCTGAATTTAAAAAGAAGTATATTAGTCAAAGGTTCTTGGATCAGAAGAGAAAGGAATTCCTAGAACTTAAGCAAGGAGATCAAACTGTGTCAGAATATGAATGGGAGTTTGTCCGACTGAGCCAGTATGCTCAAGAGTGAGTTCAAACTAAAGCGGAAATGTGTAAGCGCGTCGAAGAAGGATTAAACGAGGATGTTAAACTGTAGATTGGGATCCTTGAAATAAGAGAGTTTGCAGTGTTGGCCAACAGGGTTAAGAAAGGTATAGAGCTAAGTAATGAAAAGAACTAAGCAGAAGGGAAGGCTCGAGTTCTGAGCAAGAGATTCATGGGAATATACATCTTTGACAAAGAAGTCAAGAAGCCACCAGGAACGCTCCAATTCATCAGTGGGATATTTGGGTAAAATAAGAACCTTTAAGCGCCCTAATTTGTGGTCTTCATCTCCCATGACGACTAGTGTGGGGCGTGTGGAAACCAAAAGCCACGATGTAACAGTTGTAACAAGTTTCACTTTGGAGAGTGCCGGATGAGGAGCGGGGCATGCTGTAGGTGTGGTTCCCTTGACCACTTCTTTAAGGATTGCCCAGAATAAGATGATTAAGAGGTTGAGCCCAACCCGACACTGAATGCTCCTATCTCTCGAGGCAGACCTCCAAGATACTGCAGAAGTGCCAGTGGTAGTCGTAGTGTTACAAAGGACTCCGCTGCAAAATCATAGGTTCGAGCCCTGGCAAGAACTTATGCTATATGCGCTAGAGAGGAAGCCTGAGCTCCTGATGTCATTATGGGTACATTTTCTCTTTATGATATCCCTGTTCTCGCTTTAATTGACTCGAGGTCAACCTATTCATATGTCTGCATGAAATGGGTGTCTAGTATATAATTACCTGTAGAATTTACGAAATACGTGATTAAGGTGTCAAATCTGTTAGGCAATCATGTACTAGTTGACAAGGTATGCAAGAAATGCCTTTTAATGATTAGAGGCCATTGTTTTCTGGCCGATTTAATGTTGTTGCCATTTAATGAGTTCGATGTTATTTTGGGTATGGATTGGTTGACACTACATGAAGCTGTAGTAAATTAGACAAAAGGTCATTGAATTGAGGTGTGAAAATGGCGAAACTCTTCGGGTTGAACCAGATGAGTCATACGTACCATCCGTTGTGATTTCCTGTATGTCGGCTCAAAAATGTTTGAGAAAGGGATGTGAAGCCTACCTGGCTTATGTGTTGAATACTAAGGAATGCAAATTAAAAGTCGAATCAGTGGCAGTAGTATGCAAGTACCCAGATGTGTTTCCAGAGGAGTTACCAGGATTACCTTCTGTTACAAAAGTTGAATTTAGCATTGACCTAGTGCCGGGAACAGTACCTATTTCAATTGCTCCTTATTGAATGGCTTTGACAGAATTAAGAGAGTTAAAGTCTCAATTACAAGATTTGACAGATAAGGGTTTTGTAAGGCCTAGTTTCTCTCCTTGGGGTGCACCGGTACTATTTGTGAAAAAGAAGGATGGTTCTATGAGACTGTGCATCGATTATCGTCAACTCAACAAGGTGACAATCAAGAATAAATACCTGTTGTTGAGGATTAATGATTTGTTTGACCAGCTGAGGGGAGCAACAGTAATTTCAAAGATAGACCTAAGATCCGACTATTACCAACTTCGAGTTAAAGAATCATATGTGCCCAAAACTGCTTTCCGAACAAGGTATAGTCACTATGAATTTCTTGTTATGCCGTTTGGGCTAACGAATGCTCCCGCACTATTTATGGACTTAATGAATTGAATTTTTTGACCATACTTGGATAAGTTTGTTGTAGTGTTTATTGGTGACCTATTGAGTTACTCTCATGATGAATCTAAGCATGCTGAACACTTGAGGACAGTTTTGCAAACTTTGAGAGATAAACAACTGTATGCTAAGTTCAGCAAAAGTGAATTTTGGCTTAAAGAAGTTGGGTTTTGGGGACATATTGTTTTAGGTGATGGCATTAGAGTTGACCAGAGTAAGATTGTAGCCATCGTAGAATGGAAACTGCTGAGGAACGTGACAAAAATTAGAAGCTTTTTAGGCTTGGCTGGCTACTACAGATGATTTGTTAAAGCATTTTCTATGATCGCCACTTCGATGACCAGGTTGCTCCAAAATGATGTTAAGTTTGAGTGGTCAAAAAAGTGTCAACAATGCTTTGAGAAACTAAAGGCGTTACTGACCGAAGCATTAGTTTTGGTACAAACCGAGTTGGGTAAAGAATTCGTGATTTATAGTGATGCATCCTTACATGGTTTGGGATGTGTACTCATGCAAAAGGGTAAGGTGATAGCCAATGCTTTAAGGCAATTGAAGCCTCACGAGAAGAACTACCCGACACATGACTTAGAATTGGCTGCCATTATTTTTGCGTTAATGATTTGGAGACACTATCTATATGGTGAGAAGTGTCGGGTGTTCACCGATCATAAAAGTTTAAAGTACTTGATGACTCAAAATGATTTGAACCTAAGGCAACGTAGATGGCTCGAACTACTCAAAGATGACGAGCTTGTGATTGATTACCATCCAAGTAAGGTGAATGTAGTCGCCGACGCTTTAAGTAGGAAATCATTGTTTATCTTGAGAGCTATGGGTACCCAGCTGGCTTTGTTCGATGATGGTTCGATCCTAGTAGAGTTGATAGCTAGACCGACCTTTTTGCAATAGATTTGTGATGGCTAGAAAGTCAATAAAGAGTTACAAGCTAAAAGAGCTCAATGCGAGTCTAGTAGTGAACTAGATTTTTAGATTGCTTCTGATGGTTGCTTGAGGTTCCGTGGTAGGATCTGTGTTCTGAATGATGCCGAGTTGATTCATAATATTTTATGTGAGGCGCATAGTGGTTGTTTATCAGTCCACCCGGGTAGCACAAAGATGTATAATGATTTGAAGAAATCGTATCAGTGGAATGGCATGAAAAGAGATATCTCAGAGTTTGTATCAAAATGTCTGATTTGTCAATAGGTAAAGGCCGAACATCAAGAGCCTTTAGGGTTACTTCAACCTATCATGATTCCTAAATGGAAATGGGACTGTATTACTATGGACTTTGTGATAGGATTGGTTTTGACTCCAAAAAACAAAGATGTTGTTTGGGTCATAGTTGATAGGTTGACTAAATCAGCTCATTTTATACCAGTATGAATCGATTTATTGCTTGATAAGTTAGCCGAGCTGTATATTACTAAAGTTATGAGACTTCACAAACTACCATTGTCGATTATTTCGGATAGAGATCCAAGGTTCACTTCTCGATTTTGGAAGATGTTACAAGAAGCTTTGGATATGAAGCTAAATTTTAGTACTGGTTTCCATCCACAAACAGATGGCCAATCTGAGAGAATGATTCAGACCTTGGAAGATATGGTCAGGTGTTGTGTTCTTGAATTCCAAGGCAGTTGGGAAAAGTACTTACCGTTGATAGAATTTGCCTACTACAACAGTTATTAATCAAGTTTGAAAAGGGCACCTTACGAGGCTTTATATGGGCGTAAATGTCGAACATCCCTATATTGGACTGAGCTTAAAGAAAACAAGATTCATTGGGTCAACTTAATTAAGGAGACTGAGGGAAAGATAAAGATTATTTGTGATAGTTTAAAAGCTGCTTCTGACAGGCAAAAATGTTACACTGACATGAAACAAAGGGAAATTGAGTATCAAGTTGGTGATAAGATATTTTTAAAGGTGTCTCCTTGGAAAAAGGTTCTGAGATTTGGTAAGAATGGTAAATTAAGTCCTCATCTTATAGGGCCATATGAGATTACTGAAAGGATTGGACTGGTAGCATATCGGTTGGCCCTGCCATCAGAGTTGGAAAGAATCCATGATGTGTTCCATGTGTCCATGTTACGCCATTATTGATTTGATCCCTCAGATATAATTTCACCAACCGAGGTTGAGATTTGTTCGAATATTGTGACGGCCCAAAGTTGACCCTAGTCGGAAAGTGGTTTCGGGACCACAAAAACCGAGTCGTAAAAATAATTAACCGTCATATTTGATGCTTATTATATGTATATATGCATGTGTGAAAATTTCATGTTTGAATTTTGTTAATTGTAAGTGAATTTTATTAAATAGGACTTATAGGAGAAAATTTAGAAATGTGCTAGACAAAGGTAAAAGTGATCTAATAGTGCATGATGTCAAAAAAAATGTACTTGCATGTCAAATTAGCCAAATTTTAGATAGTGGCCGGCCATGTTATGGATTAAAGAATATTATAACTATTTTATGCTAATAGTTTATGTTACAAAATGAAATAATGAATAAGGTTAATAAAATACAAGTTAGTGGGAGGAGAAACCAAAGTTAGCCTATGTTTTCTCCTCCATTGCCGTAACTAGAGAAAGAAGAGGAAGAAAAGTCTTTGGGGAAGAAAATTCGGCTAAGGTGGATACCTAAAGTAAGGTAAGTTCAATGTCATTCTTGGAAAACTTATGCACCATTTGGATGATTAGTTTAACTTCTACCTATTTTATGGTTTGAAGATAGGTTTTGTATGAGTTAAGTTTCGGTTAAGGTGGATTGTTTTGATGTCATTAGCATGCTAAGTGTGAAGCTTTGTAATGATACATGTGATGGTGGATTGATTAATTGGGTTTTATAAGGAAATTATGCCATAGCCGAATGTGTCTTGAAGAAGATGTCATATGTACTTATTATAAGTATATGTATATTCGGCTAATGAGTTTGAATTGAAGTTTCGATAGGTTGTGGGTTGAGTGGCCGAGTGAATTATAGGCTTTGCAAGGATGGAATTTACTTATAAGTTGTGTGTGTATGGCTTTATTTGTTAATGACATTTAACATTATTTTTCATTTATATATATATTTGTGCATTCGTTTTTTTTTGGGAGATATGGTAAGGGATAGATTGATGTTCTAACGGTTTAATGGAGTTTGAACTAGTAAATACTTAATTGTTGGTATTTATATGTGAAAGAGATGAACTTGAACTTATTAAGTTGCATGAATAAATCTTTTGTTTATCTTAGGGTTAAATTAAAGAAAATGCCATTGGGTGCTTGAATAAAATAATTAGAGATTATTTTATATATATAAATAAAAAGGTTCGGCTTTGTAAATGAATTTAAGAGTTTAAATCTTGAATAATGTTATGCATAGGTTTCGGCCATGAATCCTTGTGTTATAACACTTGCTTAATAATGAAAGAACATGAGCTTAAAGCTTGAGTAACACTCGGCTTTAGTGTAAGTTAAAATTTGTTAGAAAATAATTTCCAAGTTAGTAGATTATGTGTTAAGTGAGGGCTTTAGATTGTATATATATGTATACATATTTATATTGAATTATTAAGGCTATGATAGCCAATTGAGGGTTTCGGCCAAAATATTAAAATAAATTGGTGTGAATGTTTGAGTGATGAATTTGACTCTTGTGTCGATTTGGGACGATATGTGTATTTATATGAAACTAAATGATGTTAAATAAACTCGATTATGCATGGTATTAAGCTAGTATTATGTTCGTTGGAACATGAGTAGAGCATATGTATGATGTTTAATATCTAGTTAATAACATCATTTGTACTTAATTGTATGGTATACATGTATTAAATCGAATAGCTAAATTGATAAGTTATTTAATAAAATCTATGTGTGTGAAAGTCGGATCAATATATATATATTATTCTGAAAGTAATACTTGAATAGTCGATTAATGACTATTTTAAATTTTGTTGAACTTAAGCTCAAGAGCAAAGGGGAACTAGATCCGATAAAGGGAAGGAAAAAGTAATTGAATAGCCGTTGAAGTCGTTCGACGACATTTGAGGTAAGTCTTCGAGTAATGACCCTACTTGAATTATATTGAAATGAATAGTCATACTATGACGGATTGTCGAATGTGCTTAGAGACTATCTTATAAAGCCAATTGAAATCATGCTCTTTGTGTGTGGCTACTGAGCCGAAAATTGAAAGGTTTAATAAATGTTTTGTGTTTGAGCCTTAGTAACGAAGAAATGATATGGATGTGTTATGATTATTGATATATGTGTGCATGAGCATTGGATTATATCCGGGCTAAGACCCGAAGGCAATTATGCGAGTTGATATATCCGGGCTAAGACCCGAAGGCAATTATGCGAGTTGATATATCCGGGCTAAGACCCGAAGGCAATTATGCGAGTTGATATATCCGGGCTAAGACCCGAAGGCAATTATGCGAGTTGATATATCCGGGCTGTGACCCGAAGGCAATTATGCGAGATGATATATCCGGGCTAAGACCCGAAGGCAATTATGCGAGTTGATATGTCCGGGTTAAGACCCGAAGGCAAATGTGGTTGCGGCTGTATTCGGTTAAATACCGAAGAAACTTGGGTTTGAATGTGAGCGTTTTGTGCTGTAACTAATTTAATAATTATGCTTGACCAACCCGAATGATAAGGTATGTTTGCATGTGCATTGGAAAAGTCGGTTCGTTTTAAATAGTATTCGTGCGATCGGCTAACGAATTTTCGGCTTTTAGAAAGGTTGATACCTTGTGTATCTATGTTGATGAAGTGTGAAGTATGTATGATTATGAGAATGTGTGTTAATAAAGTGATTTAGTTAGCTATGTGAATGTAATACTGTAGTCAAAGCCGATTTCATTACTTGAGACTTACTAAGCTTAAAATGCTTACCCGGTTGCTTTGGCTCTCTGTTTTATAGATTTTGTTCGTTAGCTATCGGATTCGGGATCAGCGAAGTCGAAGTCATCTACACTATCAAGCTCTTTTGGTACTCTTTTAGTTGAACTCTGGATATGGCATGTATAGGACTACCCCCTGTTGTTTAAGTTCTTTTGTGATGTATGTGTGTAAAGCCATGCGAAAATGGCTTGTAAAAGTGGAGTATGGCATTAGACCATTTGTGTTTATGTATGTATATATATGGTTTCACGATGTGACTATGGTTTGAAATGGAAGTGTTGGGCTAATGATCAGCCATTGGAATGGCTAAATATGATCACATGTGGACCTATGTATGGCAAAACCCTAGTTGGTCCATGGTAACCACAAAATAGGTAAAGTTTATCTTGAAAACAGATTTTGACAGCAACAGTGGTGTAGAATTGAAAAATCACATAAATTCGTAGGAGTGGAATTAAATAGTGAATAAATTATGTAATCGAACCTTGATGAATCTACTTTCATATGGAAGTAACGAAACAATTATAGGAACAGTACAGAAAGAGATATTCGGGTTCTTGTGGAACAGGCCCAGAACAGTTTCTGGATTCACTGTTCCGCCTTTGGAAATTCACTATAAATTGACCAGAGATAATTAGGGGTCATACCATATATGTATGGATTCCTCTCTGAGTCTAGTTTCCATAGAAACAAACGGCATTAGTATTGAAGCTCTGTGCAGAGAGATATCCCAGTCGTAATGGGAAAAGGTCAGTGTAGTCGACCCCTGTAACATGGGAGACTTTGACTAATAAACTGTACTAATTGGCCCGACCAAAAATTCTAGAAAAAAATACATAGGTGGGGACATGAGTCTAGTTTCAGGGAAAAATCACAAAACCAATTTTCGAGTTGTGAAACTCAAGATATGATTTTTGAAGCGACTAGTACTCAGACTGGGCAGTGTCTGGAAAATTTAAAAAAAAAAAAAAAAAAAAGAGTCTGTCAGCACCTCGTATTCGACTCCGGTGACGGTCTCGGGTTCGGGGTGTTACAAATATGACTTACGGAGAGGAACCAATTAAGATACTAGCTCGAGAGGTCAAATAGTTAAGAAATAAGAATATTGCTCTTGTGAAAGTACTATGGAAAAGGTATGGAGTTGACGAGGCTACATGGGAGCCCGAAGAGACTATGAAACACCAATACCCGAACCTTTTTATTGGTAAGATTTTCGGGGACGAAAATCCCTAAAGAGGGAGAGTTGTAACATCTGGATTTAGGGCCTAGTTAGAACAGTGGTTTTGAGATCACATATCCGAGATAGAAATAATTATTTCATGATTATTATGAGGTCTAGGATGAGAATGTATGCTTGTGTAAAAATTTCATGGAGAAATTCTATGCCTAAGATGCTCAATTTGACATTAAGGACCAAATTGCAAAATATGAAAAACATGAGTTCTAGAAGCTTTTAGCATGAAATTGAGTTGGATTATAAATTAGAAGTCCTCAAATAGTAATTTGACCAAGTTCTAAACATTTGGACAAAAATGGGCATGCATGGGTAAAATTTCAAAGAAAGGCCTTAAGGGCATTTATGTCTTTTGGTAAATAAAAGAAATAAAAGGGACAAAGAAGTGAAAATCTTGTCCATCTTTTTCAAGGTAGTGCCGAAAATTCTAAGGACCATTGCTAGGGTTTTCTTCAACTTTCAAGCTTGATAGTAAGTTCTCCCTAGCCCCGTTTTTTATGTTCTTTATATTTTTGAGATCCTTGAAGCATCTTCTAGCCTTTTCTACCTTTATCTTAAGATAGGGTTCATGTTCAAAAACTTACCCATGTGTGACATGTTTGTATTTTGGTGTTTAATGGAGTAACATGAAAGTTTGATGTATGATAAACATCTTTTGTTAAGTGGTTTTCCATGAAAACACCTAAAATGGGGCCAAGTTGTAAAATATGTGAAAGTTGGTAGTAGAAAAGTGAAGTAAAGGAAAATGTTGGCTGTTATAAGCTAGAATATAATTCGGCTAGGCTTGAGGAATCAAAGCAATGCATGTATTTCATTATACGAGCCTAGGGGATAAAATGTAAAAATATGCAAAGTTAAGGGTAAAAAGGTAATTTTTCCATAGAGTAAGTTTCCGGGCTGAAATTGAAGCATGTGATGAATTAATAATTTAATTTGTTTATATAGACTCGGAAAGACCAATTCTGAAAGTAGACCTTGGAAAACAAAAGGTTTTGGAATAGTCGGAATCCAAACCCGAGACATTATTTAGGTAAGTTCGTGTAACCAATTGGATGTCCATGCATGTTGACTTTAATTGTTATGTTAAATTGAATGTGAAATGCATAATCAATGAATTGTATGAAAATGCCATAATTTCGAAATTGATTTAAAATGGGTTAGAGTCCGTTTGGATATGGAATTTCGATGGATAGATCACTTCTCACGAGAAATGGGATCCTACATGTGTTGCAGAAAGGATTTAGCCCGGATGGGTAATCTATTGATCTCATTATGGAAAGGATTTAGCCTGGATGGATAATCCTGAAACGAGCCTATCGAGCACACATTTGAATTAGGATTTAGCCTTGACTGGTAATCCTAGTTGACTAGATTTAGCCTGGACTAGTAATCCAGGTTAGACTCTGTAGGGAATTCTTTGTCATATAAAGGATTTAGCCTGGACTGGTAATTCTACTGTAAGAGATGTGGCTCGAGAGTGTACTGGATAGGGTACTACTAGATATAAATTGTTGGTTAATAAAATAACACACCTAGAGCGTACTAAGTGATGAAATATCCATCGGGAATTCAATGATTCACTGGATAAAATATTTGTAAATGACATGAGAAACACGAATTTGAATATGTAAATGATGTGATGTGCTCATCTATGGATCTTGGAAATTATGTGACTAACTTGTTCATTGAGTGCATATGTTTAGGGAAATTTACTTATAATTGATGGATAATATGGCTTATCTGATTATGTGTTTCAAATGACCGGTAAGTTTACTTTCCGTTTTACAAACTTACTAATCATGTAATGCTTACCCCTTTTTACCTTTCCCTGTCTTATAGAGCTTTCAGATTCGTGAAGCTTGGAGGATGGTGGGAGTTTTATCACACTATCGACAATCTCATTTGGGTATAAAAGAACTATTCATTTTGATATAATAGCATGTATAGGGTAACTTATCTCTTGGTTATATGTGTCATTTAAATTAGCCAAGTGTAATGGCTCACAATGGCTAATGAATCATTTTTTATATGGCCATGAAATATGGCTCATATTTTGCTATTGGGATGTAACCCTTATTAATCATGTATGCATGCAATGTGTCTATGTCAATATGGTTGTCTTAGAATGAAGGTTGTGAATGATGGTATGTTGATTTATAAATGAACCATAATATACATATATATATTTACAAAATGACCATAATAATGTATTAATGTGTAAAGTTGGAAAAAGGGGTTATAAACCTAATGGTTGCATATTGGTATGAAAACATTGAAAGAAGCTTGCATATTTGAGATGGTGCTAAATAGCCTTAGGGGCATAGATTTTAATCATGGTATTGGATATTGGAGTAATCAGATGTGTTTTTTTGTATGCTAAGAACATGTATAAGTGAGTAAGTCTTTAAAGGTGACTAATGGCTTGGAAAATAGCCTAGAAGTTGTCCACAAGAGCAGACACAGGGGCGTGTGTCTAGACCGTGTGTGATACATGCTCTGCCCCATGGGCGTGCTACTTGGCTGTGTGTCCCTTGCATCCAAATTTTACAAGTCTTGGCCGTGTGAGAGACACGACCTAACCACATGGGCGTGTAATCTGGCCGTGTGAAGTTTGCACCATTTATGAGAAATAATTTAATTTTATTTGGTCTCACGACCTGGGCACACTGGTGTGTGACACGACCGTGTGACATTATTTTAGTGCTGACGTCATAGTCAGAGAGTTACATGGCCTGAGGACACGGGCGTGTCCCCTTTTTACACGGGCATCTAACTCTGTATTAAAGAGAATTTCCCAAGTTTTTCTAAAGTTTCCAGTTTGGCCCCGAAACTATTTGCAATGTATGTTTTGGACCTCGTAGGTCCATACAAGGGATGTTTCGCATATGTTTGAATGACTTTTAAATTGAAAAAAAATTTATAGCCCAGTTTTGCATGAACATTTGTATGTATGTCTGATAATGCCTCGTACCTTATCTCGGCCTCGAGTACGGGTAAGGGGTGTTTCATTTATGATTGGAGAAACAACTTTTGCTAAGTGATTTTCGGTGAAAATGCTTAAAAGGACTAAATTGTAAAAGTTATAAAATATGTAGTAAAAGTGTGTTCTAGTGGAAATTGTGGGTTGTTATAGTTATGAAAATGGTTTTGGCTAGGCTTAAAGTACAAAGAAATTGAATAAATTTGTAACACCCCCAGCCTGTGTCCGTCGCCGGATTAGGGTTAAAAGACATTACTGAACAATTGACAGTTCATATAAACATGCATTTAATATATATTACAAATCAGAATTTTAATAGCATCATAGCTTACAATTTAATCAAATATTAAGTTTAAATTAATTATGTTATTCACAACACAGCTCAAATAACATAATCCAAAATGTATCAAAATAATTTATACATATACAGAACATATAATACATTAATAACTTCACTACTAAATATTAAATTTATTTTTATTTTTTTTTAAAAAAGTCATGCACATTCTTATACAAGCAACCACACATCATTTACTTACACACAAAAGGTACATTCCATTATAAATAACTATATGTATATATCAACTTAAATAATTACACTACTCAAATAAGTAATTAAAACTTACCAAAAATATACCATTAGGAACTGAAACTTTCTTATTCATATTTATTGATTTCGGTTAACTAACAAACCACATAGTCAAACATATTCTTTTTTCTTCACTCATTAATCATATGTCAAATACATCTCATATAAGTGACATATATTTTAATTTGCTAAAGCGTTAGGTGATATAACATAATACACTTCCATTATTATTTAATAACCGATACATATGATCAATACCAATATATATATTCAATAGATTTTGTACCAGCATATATCTTTACCACATTATAACCCAAGGCATATTAATATATTCAAGAACCAAATTACCAGTCAAGTAACTACCTTATTTTATTTTTAGCATATGACTGAATATATTTAATAACTAAATTTAATTATTCAAGTTCAACTTCACATAAATATCTAAACTTAGATTGAACCACATTCAAATTATCCAAATATTCCATATATATATACTTATAAAAGACAATACATTCATACCATTTCCAAGGTCATTAATCAATTTCAATACTCAAACACATATTATAATTGCCTCTCATCCATAGCACATAGCATGAAAATCAAAATGAGTTCAACCCATAATTTAATCAAATCAAACTCAAGCATAATAATTAAGCCATTTTCAACGCATGAAACACCTACCGCAAACACCATCTATTCATAATGCTTATTACTTTAACTAAAATGAATTAACCTACAATCAGTCATAATCGAATTATCAAAACCAAGCTCACTAAACATTATAATCAAGCACACATATGACCAAGCCTAAGCATAATTAACTAATTCACATATGCATACTTTATCTTAATATAAACACATCCAAAATAATTTAACATACTTATGACCGATTCTACCATACCACATACAAGGTCATGAACCAAAATTAATATACAATCACATAGCACAATTTATAATTATCTATAGCATACGACATCTTGACCAAAATAGACTTAAACCATAACTAAACCGAAACCAAAACCAAGCAAGGTAATTAAGTCATTTTTTGGCTAATATACAAACATTTTCAAAATAACTAACCCTGAAGCCAGTCTATACATGCCATACTTTAAGTTTAGCTTATAAGGTACCAAAATAGTAGATAGTGTGATAAACTTGGCTGACAGTCCCCGAGCTTGTAGCTTAACTCCAAAATCTATAAAACAGAGTAAACATAACACACAGAGTAAGCTATCAAAGCTTAGTAAGTCATAAGCAAAAGAGTAACCTAATAATTTCATCAATTTAATTAATTAAACCAAAGTATTTTATCAATATAAATATAGATTCCAATCATATAAATTTTATATGATACAATTAAATATTCATTCATAAAAGTCACTTTGACCAAATGCTCACCTAGCCAAGTGAACTTATTATCATTAAAATTCCAAAGCTAAAAGCCCATTATTAACCTAGTTCACATACATATGAATGCACAAGCTCATATATTACAAAATAATTTCATACACATATATTAGACTTATAATCGAATACATATAATCATACATGCTATTAATTTAAACTCATTCCATTATTACTCACATGACCGAATATACTTATGTAACTCACAGATAATTTTCAATTGCATTACACACAGTTTGTAGTAAGTACCAAATTATTCACTTACCATATTTTAAGTAACCAACAAACCAATTCGTACCTGGCCATCTGACCTGTTTTACATGTTTGAACACAACTTATCTTTTCCCAATGAACCATTTGAAATTGGATAGGACACTCAGATAATCACACAAATTGTACAATGCCAACGTCCCAGACGTGGTCTTACATGTAGTCACATATCGATGCCGCTGTCCTAGACAGGGTCTTACTCGTAAACACATATCAGAATCACATATAGATTCCATAGTCTTACTGCACACATATATCAGAATCCTATGTCATGACATATGTATCCTAACTATTCCTAAGGTTTATATGGGGCTCTCAAACGACGTAACTCGGTCAAAACAAATTCGGAAATGTAGTAATCATGCTTGTTCCTATTTAATCATAACCAACATAAATTCTAACATTTCATAACAACATATAAATTTAACATTTAACTACCATTAAACACGTCTATTTGCTTATAAACTTACCTCAGACGATGTAAAATGGGAACGAAGCGACTATTCGATAACTTTTGTTTTTCTCTGATCCAAATCTGATTTCTTTGGTTCTTGATCTAAACATATTCAAATTAAGCTCATTCAAACATATTTTCATTCAATTTAGTCCAAAAACACATAAATTGGCAAATTACCATTTTACCACTAACATTTACAATTTTTACAATTTAGTCCCTATTACACAAAGCACAAAATACACAAAATTTCAGCATACCCATGATGAGCCAAATTTTACCCACTCTAAAAAAATCGATATATTTCATTTATTTCACATTTTAGTCCCTCAAATTATTATTTTTGTAATTTAGTCCTAATTACTCAAAATCATCAAAAACTCCAATACAAAACATGTTAATCTAAAACATATCTTTCATATTTCACCATCAAACAACAAAAATCACAAGCTCTCAATAATGGCACAACTCAAAATATTCATCAAAATTAAAAATTCAAGCATGGATTTTGTAGTACTCGAACCAACGATCTCAAAAACGTAGAAATTATGAAAAACCGAGTAAAAACGAACCTTGAATCAAGCTTGGAAGGTGGCCGAACCTTTGAAACCTTATTCTTTTCTTTCTCATTTAGCTATTCGGTCATGGAAGAAAAAATATAAACTATGGCTTGTTTATTTATGTTTTATTATATACATATTATTATATATTTTACCATTATAACCTTAACAAATTTAAATAGAAAACATATATAACATGCCCATTACCGTCCACCTATAAAACCAATGGTTTATTTGCATTATAAATGCCTCCACTAATAAAGACAACAAAAAATTAGCACTTTCACATTTAACCACCAACTTTTCCTTTTACGTGATTAAGTCCTTTTATTTAATCAGACGCGCAAACAATAAAATTAAATTACGAAAATTTCACAGATATTAATTCAAACATAATAAACACAAAAAATAATTTTTAAACATTTTTCTGACTCGAATTCGTGGTCCCAAAATCACTATTCCGATTATGGTCTAAATCGGGCTATTACAAAATTTCATTTTGCGAGCCTAGGGGCAAAAAAGTAAATATGACAAAATTTAAGGGCAGAAACTTAATTTTTCCATAATATGATTTTTGGGTCACAATGAATAATGTGACTAATAAATAAGTTAAATGTGATATTTTAGATTAAGGAAAACGAGGTTTGGACCTAGAACGACAGAAAAACGCGTATTTGACGGTTAGATCTTTTTCACCTTTTTTGGTATCGAGGTAAGTTCGTATGTTTAATAAGAATTTAATTGTACATGTATAAATGTTTAATTGATATAATTGTGATGTAACACCCCTCACCCGTATCCAATGCCGGGACAGGGTTCGAGGCATTACCGAACTAAAACATTTACAACATGTAAAATCGGGCCACAAAATTTTTGTCCAAAATTAAAACATCTTAAACACATGCATATCATTCCTTATATGGGCCTTTGAAGCCTATAACACACATGTTATAAAACTAGGTCCCTACACATGCCACTCACTTGATAATTCTAGCATATGTGTTTATACTCTCAAGGAGTTGGCTTGATAGTGTGATGTTGCCTCCGACGATCTCCAACCCTGAGCTAACCTGACAACACTAAAAGAAATGGAAAAGAGGGGGTAAGCTTTACACTTAGTAAGCTCACATGAAAATAATAAGCAATGTACTAACATGCTTTCCATAGTAAAACTAACCCAATTGTACATTTTCACATGTTCTGGTTAAGCTGCTTTCTTGAGTTATAGTCACTAAATTATTTATATCTAGAGTTACAAAACTCAAAATTAAGATCTGTAAATTTTCTTAGAAACTAGACTTAAATATATTTCCACTGTACAAATTTTAGAATTTTTGGTCCATCCAATAAGTACAGTTTATTATTCAAAATATCCCCTATTTCGCTATTAGACAGCTTCAACCTTTCTTCACTAAAATTTATTTATCTCATAGTATGAGACTCGGATAATATTCCCATATTTTCTCCTGAAATTAGACTCATTAAGGATTCTAAAAATATAAATTATAACCCATAATTATTTTTTTAATATGTTTAACAATTTTTCCAAGTCAGAACAGGGGATCTCGAATTCATTCTAACACTGTCTCACAAAAATTAGAATATCACATAATATATAACTTTTTCCCCCATGTTTTTTTATATAAAACTAGACTCATTAAGATTTAAGAATAATTTATTTGAAATTTAATCCAACTTACACAATTTTTGGTGAATTTTCAAAGTTACACAACTACTGCTGTCCAACATTGTTTTACTACTAAAATTCATTGTTACATAATTTCACTTAATCCATTTTGTCTTATTGAAGTTCACTCAAATATCGAGCATATTGCTCAAAATTTTCTTAAACATATACCTGCACTTATTCATCATATAATCATGTTCACATGTATTTTTACTTAATCGATTTTCCCGTTGAACTCTTCGGAATAATAACTGATACTCAGGTTCCTGCACATATTTTCACACTTGTAGCCAAAGCTATATGGTACGCATAGTAGCCTACACTTAGTACTACACATACGACCAATTATCCGGTACATGTAGTAGCCTGTACTTAGTACTACACACGTGACCTAACCATCTGATACATGTAGCAGCCTGTACTTAGTACTACACATGCGACCAATAATCCGATACACATAGTAGCCTGCACTTAGTACTACACACATGACCTCACAATAGATCATTCGTATCGTTTCTATTCTGAAGGCTCAACCGGGAAATTCCTCACTTTCCAACATGTTACAATTTATTCATAGTCCTTTTTTAATTTGCAATTTACAACAAATAATCATTCTATAGGCATCCACATTTCATATGATAACAAAATATAATAAAATAAAAAGAATTGATAAATTATTTACGTACAAACTTACCTCGGATCCAGAAATGGCAATTTACCATTCTAGTCCATAACCTTGTATTTTCTCGATTTAAGCCCAAATCTCGATTTCCTTGATTATTAAGCTTGAAAGCTTGGACAAACCCTAACCATGGCTGCACTTGGTACATTCTACTATAGCAAGAAGAAAGGGACACATTTGGGGTTTAAAATTTGTCTTTTAATTCATTTTACCCCTAAATGACCAAAATGCCCTTTTTACTATTCTTTCAAATTTTACCCAAACAAGGCCTTTTTGTCCAACAAGTTATACAATGGTTTAATTATTATTTAAGGACCTCCTATTTAAAATTTCATGACAATTAGACACCTCTAACATATAAAACTCAATGTTTTCACTTTTTACAATTTAGTCTTTTTTACTAAATTGAGTGCCCAAACTTCAAAATTTTCAAACGAAATTTTCACGAAATCATTTCGTGAAATCGTAGACCATAAAAATATAATAAAAATAAAATTTTCTTGATTAGATTTGTGGTCTCGAAACCACTGTTCCGACTAAACCCAAAATCAGGATGCTACATGTGATAAATGCCTTATTATTAAAATGAAATACGAATGTTATGAGGTACGGTATTACGGAAATGACCATGAGATTTTATGATACACTATACAATGATATGATGTAAAATATGTCTATGATACTTAATAAGATTGTGATGAGCTATAATTTTATGTTAAAATGTGATTATCTTTATTATTATCATTATCAAGAATTATGTGATTGATCATTATCATGAGTTATATGGTTGGCTTGTATGTTCTACCGGTGGCTGGGTAGTCCGGCATGTGTTGCGGATACCTGACAGCTTGTGTGAGCAGACCCGTGAGTAGCTCAAAAGCGAGCAACATGTGATATGTGATATGAGGTAGCATTGGCTACATATGGGGCACTTAGGTGCGAGATTCCGCTGTATCCAATGGTATTACAACTGTTCAATGGGTAAATTATCGAGTAACTTGATGAAAAACCCGAGGGGTAAGTCAATGAGAAGAATAAGTATATGGTTATTTTATGAGATAGTACAAGTACTGCTCAAAACTCATGAGCATTAAGCTTGGTATGTGGTAAGAATGAAAATCAATGAGTTATGTCTATGAGAATGATTTTCTATGATGACCTTGTGATTATATGTTTATATTTATGATGTAAAAATATATGGTGAATTCGATTGGGAATCATGTGTAAGGCTTTTAGGCCAAATTGAATTGAGACACGATGTGCTTATTCTTTTAATGTTGTGATTCAATGAATAATGAAAGGAGAGAAAGACCGGCATAAAAGCCTAATAAAAATGGATATGAAAATATGGATAGCTAAGAGTTTTGGACCATTGAAGGATGTTAAGCTATATGAATTAGGAAATATGAATATACATAATTAATAGCACTTTTATTATGAATGCTAAAATGATTTGTCAAATGTTGAAGTGTTTTATTATGAGAGTTTATGTTTGCTTGACTAATGTCAAGACAGGATAAATTTATGTTTATAGATTAAAAGAAGGGTATTTCAATTAATTAATGTGTAACCATGAGAACATATCGATGAAATTGGTAAATGCATGTAAATGATTTGCTTATTATTTTCATACGAACTTACTAAGCTATATAGCTTACCCCCTTTTCTTTCCCACCTTTATAGGTTTATTCATCTAGTTCGGGTTAGAGATCGTCAGAGATTCTATCACACTATCAATCTATCATGTCGGGTAAATGAACACAAACCTTTGAGTCTATGGCATGTATATGGACTTAGTCATTTTGTGTATGTGTCATTATATGGCCAAATGTATTGGCTTGTAATGAATACGGATTTGATTTGGTATGTAGCCATATAAATTTGCTTATATTGGCTAATGGGTTGCAATCATATTAATTACTCATATGCCTATGCCAATGTCATTGTGTGATGTGGTTTATAATGGTATGTTAATGAAAGTTAGTACAAGGGAACCCTGAAAGATAAAATTAGCATTAAAATAGTCTTGGACAGCAGCAGTAGTAAAAATTTGAAAAATTACCAAAAATTGTAGAAACCGAATTAGAGGTTGAATGAAATATTGAATTAAATCTTTTTTAGTCTAGTTTTACATAGAAGAAACAATGTAAGAAAAATAATTTCATTTCATGATATATTTGAATTTTTGTGAGACAAGGTCAGAATGATTTCGGGTTCCCCTGTTCTGACTTTCGGAAATCATTAAAAATTGTATAAAAATAATTGGGGGTTTAAATTTATATTTTTAATTTCTTAATGAGTCTAGTTTTAAGAGAAACAAATGGGAACATCATCTGAATACTGTACTAATAGATAATTAATCTTTAGTGATGAAATGTCAAAACTGTCAAATAGCAGAAGAGGGATGAATTTGAAGAATTAACTATACTTATTGGCTAAACCATAAATTCTAAAATTTTTATGGTAGGAAGATATTTGAGTCTAGCTTCGGAAAAAAACAAGCGGATTTTAATTTAGAGTTCTATAGCTCACCATATAAATAATTTAGTGACTATGACTAAAGTGGAGAGTTTTGTTATGTACAATAAATAATTGTTTTATATGTTTAATCCTTGATTATGGTTGTGTTGGTAGCTTAATTGTGCCATGTTAAGATCCATTGAAAGTGTGTATTTGAGTGTGCAAACGAGGGTGGCAAATGGCTTGCTAAATAGCCATTTTCTTGGTCACATAGGCAAAGACATGGCCATGTGTCTCAGCCGTGTGTCTCAACCGTGTGAACGACACGACCCTGAGAAACAGGCGTGTGACTTGGTCGTGTGACCCCAAATTGTGCATGATGTCATAAACAGAGAGTTACACGGACTATGGACATGGGCATGTCCCAAGCCACACGAGCGTGTGTATGACCACACGACCTACCCACACAGGCGTGTGACTCTCCAAAGTATGAAAATTTTTTAATTGTAGTAAAAGTTCCAAAAGTTTTCGGTTTAGTCCTGAACCACTCCTAACATATGTTTTAGGCCTCGTGGGCCCGTATAAGGGATGATATACATGTGATTGGATGAATTTGATTTGGTCCAAATTTTACGACTTGGTTTTGTATGAATGTTTATGTTTAAGTCCAGTAACGCCTCGAACCCTATCCCAGCATTGGATACGGGTAAGGGGTGTTACAGCCACGACGTTAGCTTTATCTAGATGGTACTCAATGGTACAATAATAATCCTTTAGCAACTCTATCTATCTCCAATGCCTTAAGGGAGAAAAGGTACTTACAACTCTTATGATTCGTGTAAATGATACACTCTCACCATACAAATAGTGCATCAAAATTTTCAGCACAAAAACCATAGCTGCCAACTCAAGGTCATCAGTCAGGTGATTGTACTTGTGTGATTTAAGCTACCTCAATGCATAAGCCACAACCTTACCATCCTGCATCAACACACAACCAAGCCCAGTATGGGACACATCGCTATAAAACAAATAATCCTTCCTAGACTTGGGCTATATCAGAACCGGTGCTTGAGTCAACACAGACTAAAGCTTTTCAAAACTAGCTTGCTACTCATTGATCTGCTAAAAAGGAGCACTCTTCCTTAACAGCTTAGTCATAAGGGCCACAATCAATAAAAATCCTTCCACAAACCTTTTCGATTTTTGGGCCCTTATGACTAAGCTTAGTCATAGGTACTGAATTTTGGGCCTAGAAGAAATGGGCTTCGCATATCAGAGGAATTGGAATTTAGTTGTGCAAGTGAATGACACAAATAAATTCCTGCTTCAGTGGTTAAGTGTCCCGGGAAGTGCTTGAGAAGTCTTGGGTTCAAGCCTTGGCTCTTGCAAAATTTTGGGTTTTTAAGGGATGAACCATGGCACTGGCATGTAGGCTTTAGAAATAAATATGGATGATTTATGACATAGAAAGAGCCTGTGATGGAGTGACAATGTGGCGTGTTGTGTAACTGTGAGGTCTGGTGTTTAAGTTTTGGGATGCGCAATGGAGTATTTATTTTGCTGTTTGAGCTATGGAGGAGGTCGAGTTGGACTGAGACTCTGAGGTTGAATTGGTCATGAGAGTTTGAATAGAGTTTGATTGGGAGGTTGGAGTGATTTATGGAGTGTATCATGGAGAGATATTAGGAGAAAATCAAGGAGTGATTTATGAAGAGATTTAAGGAGGAAAATATGGGATTTATGTGGGTTATTGTTATCTTGTGTTCAAGGAATTCGGTTCCCATTCTTTTCCCAAAAAAAATATAGATGATAGTTTTTTCTCTACTTTGCAAGTCTACCATTTTGTTCTTTGCCGATTTTTGCTAGATGGTTCTTTGCGATTTCTTTCGGTTCCCTTTTTAGTTCTGTTCTTTCCTATGGAAACATTTGCACCCTTCTCCTCCCTTGCTAATTTTTCATTGTCTTCTTTTGTTTCTGCCAATTGCTTGTTGAACTTTCTTTTTCTTTCTTCTCACAGCTTTGGATTTTCCTTATAAGTCATTCATTCCTTAATCCTTGGTTTTCGTTGCCGCAACTTGCCACCTTTGTTTTGGGTTCATGCGTTATTAGTAAGTGTCGCAGCTGTGAAGTATTCTTTTCATTTATGAATTTTTGGTGAATCAATCGACTATTTTATTTGCAAAGGTTAAGTGTTGGAATGACTCGGTTAGCATTGGAGTAGTGCAGCTCTACTGTTACGCGATTGGTAAGCAAAGTGGCTATATTTTAGTAGTGTTAAAGGAAAGTTTTTCTTTTTCCCTTGGATATGAAATGTGAATTGATGTTGGTATTGAGTCTTTACAGAATTGTCCGCGGTGAATTGTAGAGTAGTGAACTATCTTGCTCGGATCTACAGGTCCCGGAGTGCTTGATAGTGCTTTACAGCAAATCGCATTAGGAGTGTAGTAGCACTGTATTTGATAATTGGTCAAAAGCCAAAAGAATGTGTGAATCCACACTCATTGATTTGACCATAGGTCAGCAGATGCAGAAATGGTGAAATTTGAGAAGCCAAACAGTCGAAAGGAGGGGCTTAGAGCGTGCGATCGCACACACAGTAAACCGAGCCCATGAAACGTGGGTGTACAGCAGGAAAGGCTGCCATGAATGAATTCATGGGTTTAGGCCATAATGGGCCGAATGGGACCGATGGGCCCGTGGGCCCGCTTGTGTAAATCTAACTGTTAGGTGGAAAATAGTGGGGCTTGTCATGTCGCACACATGGCATAGGCCATTTTGGGCCTCAATGGGCTGAAGTGGGCCGTGTAGGCCTAATAGGCTCGTGGGCCCCGCACGGATAAAATCCTCGGTAAGTGACAAACTTTGGACTGAGCTGTGTAGTATACATAGTCGTGGCTAATCCTGGGTCAATTGGGCCGCACGACCGTGTAGGCCCATTTGGGTCGAATATTGGGCTTTGGGCCCATTTTCACCAATAGGACCATTAGGGTTGTAAAAATCGCTCGGGGCGACTGTAAACCTTCGGAAGGGCTGATAAGCATGTTTAGGCCAAGCTGAGTAGATTATCGAAATACCCCCAATTTGTAAAATTATCAAAATACCCCCGATTTGTAAAATTACTAAAATACCCCTGATTTGAAAATTTTACCGAAATACCCCTGTAAGGTAAAATGACAGTTTTGCCCTTTTGGGTAAATGACTGACTTGGACTATGAATTTGGCTAATTTGACTGTGATTGTATGACTGTGTTTTAGCTAACTTGGCGGTGGTTATATGACTGATATGCTTTTAATATATGTTTAAAAGATTGTTGCTGAGCATGGTCATTTTGCATACACGTGTGGTGATTGAGCATGACATACACAACATATTGCATGGGGTTGGGACATTGATACGGAGAAAGTTCTGATAGGATCGCATGGGTTGCATGAGATGACTGTGGATCCAGTATGATCTGTTAAGGTCGCACGGGTTGCATGAGACGACTGTGGACCGATGAACGGCTTAGTGCTGCTTAATTTGGTTATGGCTCTGTGCCAACCTAAATATGGCTCAGTGCTATGTTGATTATGGCTTTGTGCAAATCGTATTTACCAGTGGCTATGTGCATATCATATTTATTGATGACTCTGTGTCGATCATATTTACCCATGGCTATGTGCCAAATATATTACCGTCACTGATGGCAATGTGCCGAACTTATTACAGTTACTGATGGCTTTGTGCCAATTATAATACCGCTACTGAAGGCTTAAAGCCGTATATGTACTAGCAGCTTTGCTGCGATTTTGGTTAGTATTGCAACCGGTGCTAACATTGTAAGTGTAGGGATGGCGTGGGTGAGTTATACCCCACAGGTAGTGCAGGGTTGGACGGAGGCAAGTGCAGGGTTGGATGGGATAGCATGCATCCATGTAGTCACACATTCTATTTTGTTACTGAGATGGGCTAGGCCCAATTGATTCTACTATGGGTTGTGACCCAAATGATAATGTAATGGGCTTTGGCCTACTTATGCTCTGAATTGGACTGTACTGTTACTGTTAAAGGGCTCTGGCCCAGACTGTTTCTATTTCTGTATATTGACTGTTACTCAACCCATTTTTAACTGTGTAGGTAATCCCCAGCCTTAGACAATTTGGAGCCACGAGGGACTCGGAGGTGGCCACACGACCGCAGTTTTTTTATGCTTAACTTTATTTTTATTTAAAATTTCGCTTTGGGTTTTGATTCTGTAATAAAGCCTCTTAAACTTAAGTTATTTTATTTGGGCTTTATTTATTTGATACTTAATTGATAGTGATAGAGCGCTGGTTTTCGAAAAGATTAACTATTTTCAAAACACCACATTTTTGCAACATTTTTAGATATTGCTTTCGTAACAAACAATGTTTTTAAAGCAAAGATGTTTTAAATGGTTAACAAATAATTAAATTAAAAAAAGGGGCTTTTATCTTTCAAGCGAGATTTCTTAATAAGACAAAGTTTTTCGAAAAAGCATTTTAATGTGACACACTAGATTCAATCATAACGTCTAGGCTGGGTTTGGGGTGTTACAAACCGACTAATCCAAGAACACTATAGATCTCACTAAGATTCTTGGGCTGCTTCTAATCCAAAATGGCCTCAATCTTCTTCGGATCAACATGGATAACCGACTAATCCAAGAACACTATAGATCTCATTAAAATTCTTCGGTTGCTCCCAATCCACAATGGCCTCAATCTTCTTCGGATCAACATGGATACCTCCAAAAAATACCACATGACCAAAAAACATAACTTCTCTAAGCCAAAATTGTCACATCCTAAAAATCGGGTTATTAGTAATTAGGTTAGTGAACTAAGAGTGGTCACACCCTGATTATTTGCACATTTGATAATAAATATCTAGTCTAGTGGTAAAGTTGTGGTGAATTTTTCCTTGAAGACCTAAGTTTGAATCCCTTCCTTAAATTATTTCCTATTTTGTGCAATTTTTCTTCAAACCTTAGTAAGTTTCAAGCTATGTTTTTAAATAAATGTTGTACAAGTTATAACAAGCAAGTTATCTGGCTTAGTGGTTAAATAGTGATAAAGCTACCAAGTCAACCACATTTGAATCCCCTTAGCTTTATTTTTGTTAATTTTTTAGCATTAAAAGCTTGGTCAAACCCCTGATTGCCACCCAAAAATTGTGGCCATGCAAGGGATATTCTTTCCTCCATAATCTCTCTTCTATCTTGTTTTCTCCCATTATTTCCCTCACATTTATTCTCTTCCCTTTTGACTAGTTATGACACCCTTTTTACCGTGTGTCGGCCTTATAACCACATTGCTCTCCTCCTCATAATTTTTTTGTTTGTTGTGATTTGAGCTGCCACTTTTCACCATAAAAACCACCTTTGTGCCGCCACTCTTATGTACTCGTCCACCTTTAAACCACCTTATCTCCACCCTAAACGACCATTGTTCTCCACAGTTTTTCTCCCATCTTTTCTCTCTATATCTCAATATTTTCTCTTCATTTCATTCTATTCTTTCTAAAGTGTTCATCACCATTTTTTTCTTTTTTTCTTCTTTTCTACATCTAAATTCAATCTCCTTGTATCATTGTTCTTTCTCACCATTTCAATTCATCGTTAGTAGAAAGTGTAAGTGTTACTAAATATTAAGTTCCCATCTTGTTATGAGATCTATAATATTAGTGTTTGTTGAATATTCATATGTTAATCAAGTGTTTATATTATATTGAAGGATCATAATTGGGCAATTGAATCTTTAGTGGATTAAGATCGAAGTGTTTTTGTTTGAAGTTGAAGAAGAGTAAGTAGTGTTCTCACAATCAAGCTATGAAACGTTTTAGATTCTTTCAAATTTGGTCATATATTTATGGTATTTAAACTGATTTCTAACTTTGATTTGTATATTAGTACTGATTTGAACTAGTTTAGATAGATATGAAAGTAAAGGTTGCGGTTTAGATCTGTTACAAGTTGGACGATTATTAAAGGTGTGTGTCTTTACCTTATGTAGTTGGTGATAAAATATTTCCAATGATGTTATTGTGATTTATATGTTATTTTCAGTAATGTGATTAAGTGATGGTTGGGAAGTGATAAAATGATTACTGATTTTGAGCCTCAGGTAAGTACTCTAATTTGATTTCTGTGATGATTAATTTGTTGATGATGATTAAATATGTTATCTTCTAACACTCAAGTTTTGTGACATTATTAGATGGTTTTGTTTCTATTAATCTAATCTCATAATGTGTGAGATGAAATTTTGATATTACCATAGTTGATCGCATGTTAAGCATGCCTATTGTCTTGATTCTATTTTGCATGCCATGTCACATTCCATGGGGTGGGGACGATATTGAAAGGAGAAAGTTTCTGATAGTTTAATGATATGCACTTTCGGGTAGTCTTTCCACATTTTTGTAGTAAATATGTGATTCTGATGGCATGTCTACATATATCTGTATTTGGCAGCTTGCCTGCAATTTCTGATGGCTTGTCCATAATTTTGGTGTGTTATTGGATGGATATGTTCTAGGAAACTCTTTTATGGAGTGTAACAGAGTTGGGTAAGAACTTTTCTAACAAATCCTACAATTTTTTTCTAAAAACACTACATTGATATAATTATGAATACTGGATTCTGCTAAATTAAATTGTATAAGTTCTCTATGTTATTTTGATTTGTATGCTATATTTCATGTTTAATACTTGAGTTAAGTCTCACACTAAGTTTTATAGCTCACCCCCTTTAGTTTTAAATCCTTTTAGATTTCTCGCAATGTTAGGATTTGATGGCAACATTTGAAGGAGTTCCTCAGAATTATTTTTAAATTAAAGTACTTAAAGTATATTTTGGTATTTAATCATTTTAGGATTGTATTAAATTTTTATATTGAATTGTGGCATGGGTAAGTTTTATTTTATTTGGGATTTATTTGGCATGCATGATATACTATTTTTCAACTGATTAACATTTTATCCATCAATATAATTGATCTCATTAAATTGATTTTTAAGATAAAAATCCAACTTTTATTCTTTTCTGCTACAAATATGAAAATTGGTTTATAAAGAAATTCAAGTAAACATGTAACTAAGTTTTCAAAAACATAAAGTTTTGAAAATAAAGTTTTATGCACAAATTGGTTTTAAACCCAACACATTTTTAATAAACTACGAGAATATCTCAAACACGTTTTCTTTGAAGCAAACAAAACTTTTCAAAATTGAATTTCGACATTTTATTATTTTATGAAGCGAATATATTATATCCAAAAAGATAAGCAGATGGTTTAAATATACGTCTTGAATCTAATTGTTTTTACAAGGTCATTTTGGTGGCTAATGTGGCCTTCAAATTTTGGCCATATCTTCTGGGTTAGGTTTAGGAGGTTACATTTAGTGGTATCAGAGTCCAAGTTCAAAACTCAAATAGTGGATTTTGTTTTGAGTCTACGCGCATGTTTTAAAGGGGTATTTTGGGAACCAAGCCACAAGAAAATTTTTACAATATTTTTAAAAAGTTAAATTCGACAACTTTGATGTCCTTTCTAAGTTAGTACTATTACTATTAAACTATTTAGTACTGTTACTATTAAACTGTAGATAAATATTAAAATTATTCTATTTAAAATTATAGATAGAATTGTATATTTAGATTGTAAACACTTATAAAACAATTAGACATTTTATTTCTAAAATATAGATTAACATAAAATAGTAGACTTAAGAAAATGATATGAAAACCTGAGATATGAGAACTTGTGGTATGTATTCTCAAGTAGCATAACGTTGAATAGCTCAAGATTATTCTTTTTCTATTGCAGGACTTGTTTCTAACCATGAGACAAATGACATCGTGAATGCATCTACCACTAAAGGAGGAAACCAAAAGACTAGGGATGACGTAGTGTCCCAAGTAATGTTTGGAATTTTAGGAAGAGTTTTCGAGACCTTGGTTGAGAGGATCAAAATAGTGGAAGAGAATAAACTCTCGGAGAGCGAAAAGAAGAAAAAGTTTAAGGTGCGGAATAAAAGGAAGTCTAGTCCTACTGGCCCAAATTTGTGACCTTGAAGTGGGCCAGAAAGGACAAACCACAGCAGAATGTTGTAAGAGCTAATATTGGAGGTTCTATTAAACCAGCGAGAAATTTTGGTTTGTAAGTATTGTAATAAGCGCTACTCGGGCGAGTTTTAAAGAAATTTAGAAACATTCCTGAAATGTGGGTCCGCAGAGCATCATGTTAGGGATTGTCTACGTCGTCATACTGTTTCGACTCAGAAGAGGAATCAGAGAGTGGTTTGTGTAGCTTGGTGTCAAATGGATCGAGACACATTCGACATCAACGCATGTTCTTTTATAACCCATTCTCATTTTTACCTTGCATTGATTGAGGATAGTTGTAAACTCGAAATTATATAGGGTTTTTCTATATATTTTTACCACCCTTTTGCTTAATAAATATGTTCATCTTGAGTAATTGTTATTAAAATAAGTGAATTTTACTTAATTAGTAATATTGGGCATGAATTTATAAAGTATGTGAAATTGTTCTTAATTACATGATTTTTGTACATATTTTATATTATGTCATGTTAATTTATTAATATGTGATTTTTCACTAACCATTGAAGATTTGATTAATGTGAATGAAACTTGGGCATGAACAAACCAATTCATGTGGGCACCAATACCATGCATCTTGGGTCATGAGGTTGATAATTTGACCCAATAAAATATTTGCTAAAAGATGGACATGTCTGCTAAATTATTGGACTGAGAAACCGTCCAACAAGGGGGAATTAAAGCCCAGTTTCGAGAAAAGTAGATGGCTGCCAAAAAGCAAGCTTTGGGGTATTCAATTGAAGGTCCTTAAAGTTGGAAAATAATTAGCAATTAGTCCAACAATTTTGTTGTTGAAACAGTCCACCTTATGGCTATTAATAGCCTTAGTTTGAATTCAAAATGAGGAAACTAAGTCATCCTCTTTTCCTTGAAATGTGGTCGGCCATTTGTGATAGAAAAAGAAGGAACTCAAATTCTATTTTTGGCAAACTCTAACCCGTAACTTCATCTATAAATACCATGCACCTATCACTTCACAAATCATCCCTCATCCTTCAACACTCATCTTGTAACACCCCTTACCCGTATTCGACATCGAAATAGAGTACGAGGCATAACCGGACTTATCACACAAACTTCATAAAATTCTGAGTCACAAACTTACGACCAAATTAAACTTTTCATACTTAATCACCATGTTACTATTATGAGCCTACGATGCTCAAAACATGCTTTGGAAGTAGTTTGGGACTGAACCGAGAACTTTAGAAATTTTTACTTCACTTAGAAAATTTTTCACCAAACAAGGGTCACACGCACGTGTAGGTATGGGACACAACCATGTGGGCAAGCTGTGTGGTCACACACGCCCATGTTCCTAACCCATGCAACTCTCTGTTTTCCACCCAAAAAAAAAATTGAAGATACATGGCCAAGTCACACGTTCGTGTGCTAGGCTATGTGTTCGATTTAATTATTTTGATTTTTCATAAAATAGGTGCAGACTTCACACACCCAGGACACACGCCCCTGCTTGAGGCTGTATCATCCACATGGATGAGACACAGGCCTGTGTCTCTGCTCGTGTGCTCAACTCTGAGCATTCTGTTTTGTAAAAATTAGGGTGCAGGGGACACACGGCCTACACACATGCCCATGGGGTAGACCGTGTGTCACACACGTCCTAGATACACGCCCGTGTGCCTACCCTTGTAGGCAAAATAAGGCTATTTACCAAGCCAATTTGCCACCCATTAATGCACAAACCTACACAACATAACATAACACCAAATTAAGCATATACATACAACCAAATTAGCCACAACCAAGACATCAACACAACACTCACATGCTACCATTTGTCGTACACAAACAACACATACTTATCACCTCAAATCAAGTAATGTTCTAGATCCATGAAAGGCATCATCAAATAAGTAGTAGCCAATTTTCAATGGTCTTATACAAAATGAACTATCAACCAATATGAGCCAACAAAATTGGCCAATTCAATTATGACACATAACAAAATAACCAAGTCCCCTATACATGCCATAACTCAAAATGTTGAAATCATTGGTACCAAAATAATTTTTGATAGTCTGAGTGGATCTCCGACAGTCTCTGATCCCCAAGCTAGCTTGGTGACACTATAAGACAAGTGTAACACTCCTAACCCGTATCCGTTTCCGGAGTAGGGTTATGAGGTATTACCAATCAATACACATCATTTAACCTACATAACTCATACATTTATGCATTCATATTCAAATACTATTTAACTCAATCATCTTGTCCCTTTATATGGCCTACAAAGCCTTAAACATGCTTTAGAAGTGGTCCGGGACTAAACCGATAGCATATGAAAATTTTGGAAATTTAGAAAAATTTCAATACTTTAAGGGTCATACGCTTGTATGAACAGGCCGTGTGCCTCACACGGCTAGTAGACACACCCGTGTCTTAGGCTGCATGGGAACAGGGTATACATACTGACTTGGGTCACACGGCGATCCACACGCCTATTTGTCTAGCCCGTGTGCCTCTCAAAGAAGCCACACATGCCTATATGCCAGGCCGTGTGCTAGGCCATGCCAAACCTGTAAGGTATACTGACTTATGCAACATGGCTAAGTCACATGCCCGTGTGCTAGGCCATGTGCCAATTAAGGGTATACTGAATTTTACCACACGGTCGGTCACACGCCCGTGTGTGAGACCGTGTGGAGTATACTGAATTCATTTTAATATCAACACCAAGGGACACACGGTCGTGTAACATGACCATTTGTCACACACGGCTGAGACACACGCACGTGTCTCTGCCCGTGTGGACAAAAATAGGCTATTTGCAAAGCCATTATGCCACCCTATTTTCACATGTATACACAAGCATAAATAGTAACATTTTTACAACCTAATTGCCAGCCATTCCATACATAGAATTCAACATAGAATTCAAATACCTAATTAAAATCATACATTTTCCATTCATAAGCGTACTACCTATCAAGGCAACATTTGCATGTTTCCATTTCTTCTACTACTTGCCAAAACAGACCAACACATAATATCAAGTTTAGCCAAATCACATGGCTTAGACTTATAGCACCAAATGTACCAAAATCACAATCTCAAATAGCCATAACTAACATCTTTATAACTATCCTATACATGCCATATTTATATATCCATAAGTTCAAAAGTTCCAATCGGCAACTGGATAGTGTGATGCGTAACTCTGACTTGTCCGATACGAACGAGCTATCAAACCTCTATAAAACATGGAAAAATAAACAGAGTAAGCTTTATAGCTTAGTGAGCCCGTACAATTCAGAATTAAACTTACCATTCATACATAATCAAGGAAATAATTAAGGTGTACTCAATTCAATTACAAAATGCCTAAGCACAAACATTCATCGCAAGTTAGTTACCTAAATACATGAAATCATCCATTAACTCGATATAGTTACTCAATACATTGCATCATATCAACTTCATATACATCATGTACATCATTTGTAACATTTTACTTTCAATCGTATAACAGTAATTCGTTTGTATAAACAGTACTTTACCATATCACAAAATTTATGCCCGTTGAACCTATTAGAATCTCGAGGGATACTCGGGTGATGCACATTACATATAAATCAGTAATACGTCAATTCATTATCATTTCTACTCTTTCGAGCTATGAATAGTAAGCTTCTCTTGAGTTGATGGATAGTAAGCACTATTGAGCTGAAACGATAAGCTCTGAAGAGTTGAATTAGAAAACTCCTACGAGCTGAGAACAGTAAGCTCTGAAGAGCTGATATATCAGTAAGATCATACGAGCTGTTGTGAGTCCACAACACATGTAGGATCTCGACGAAAATGGTAACCCTAGTGCCATGTCACTCATATCCTACAAATTCTTACGATTCAAACGGGGCTTCAGTAACAATTAAACTATATCAAAAAGGCATTCACATCCTAGGTATATCAACTACTCAATTATACACATTCATTACAATTATTTCAAGGATTTAAAAGTTTGATTTTAACTATACGAACTTACCTCGTATAGCTTGGATAGTAAATATCGGCTAATCGTCAACTTTTCCTTTTTCCTTGATTTAAACTCGATCTCGGCTTATCTTGATCTATATAATATCAAATTCAGGTTATTTAATTAACTATTTATGCAATTTAGTGGAAAACACATATTAGGGCTATTTTACACATTTCCCCTAAACTTTTACATTTTTACAATTTAGCCCTTATCACATAAAATTGCAAATTCATGCAATTTAGTACAACCCAAGCTTAGCCGAATTTAATACATATTACTAGTATCCATATTTTCAATTTATTCACACTTTTAACCACATAGTTTTACATTTTCACAAATTAATCCCTTTATGACATTTTTTGTCAAAAATCACTTTACAAAACTAGTTTAACTATCAACAATTATTCAAAATCCATCATTAACTATCAAATTACTCAAGCATTCAACAATGGAAAACATGAGAAATCTTTAGAAATTTCAAAATCTAAGGTACGGGCTAGCTAGAATACGAAGCAACAATCTCAAAAACGTAGAAATCATCAAAATCCAAGTTAAAATCACTTACCAATTTAACTTCTAGTGACTGAACCCTAGATGAGCAAAATTTTCTTCTTTTTCTTCTTTAGTTTCGGCTAAGTGAAGATGACAATGAAAAAAATAGGTTTTTGTTTTAATTATTTTATCATTTATTAACCATTTACCATTTTAACCTTAAAATTACTTCAAAATTTCATTTATGCCAAACCATTAACATCCACTAACATAGAAATGGTATATTGACCACTTAAGGAACTTTACTTTAATGTTCTATAGTATTTGACATTTTTAACTAATAGAACACAAGTTTTGCACTTTATGCGATTTATCCTTTTTATCGAATTAAGCATTCAAACAATAAAATTTCTTTACGAAACTTTCACACTATAATTATATCATGCTGTAAACTTTAATAAAATAATAAAATAAATATTCTGACCTTAGATTTGTGGTCCCGAAACCACTATTTCAATTTGACTAAAAAATGGGTTGTTACAACAAGGGAAAGGAAAAGGGAGTAAGCTATATAGCTTAGTAAGTTCCTATGCAAATAATAAGCATCATATCTAACATTTAACATACAATTAACATGATACCCATTGGCATAAATATTATTAAGATCTTGAAATCATAACTTACTCAATCATAACCTTATTGAGGGTACACCACATATCGAGCTCATTACATATGAGTTTTACGCACATACTTGACTCATCTCAAATTTGGATTTGCATGCAATTCACCTTTGACATACTCAGTAAATTACCCGTTGAACCACTTGGAATACGAAAGGATACTCGGGAATCTTGTACACATAGTACCATACCAATGCCATATCCCAAACATGGTCTTACATATGATCTCATATCGATGCCAATAGCGCAGCTATGGTCTGACACAAAGTCTCATATCGATGCCATATCCTAGATATGGTCTTACACGTAAATGTTAGTAACCCTAATGTCATGACATTTGTATCCTATCTATTCCTAAGATTCAATCGGGATTTCACGCTTGTCGAAACTTTGTCGAATACGTCCAAGGGTAAATCGTAATTCATACAATAATAAAGCATTTAAAACATAATTAAAACAATGCAGTATTTGCATACGAACTTACCTTGGTACAAAAATAGTAGAAATGGGGCCTAATCATCAAACAATTTTTTTCCCTCGATCCAAGTCCGAACCTCATTTCTTTTTTTCTATAGTACAAAATTTAACTCATTTAATATTCCAATTGTTCAATTCAGCCCAAAATTTATATTTTTACAAAAATTACATATTTCCCCTTAAACTTTAACATTTTTACACTTTGGTTCCTAGGCTCGTAACATGAAATGGATTCAATTTCTTTGATTCCCAAGATAGTCAAACCTCTTACATGCTTATAACAGCCCATATTTTCCATTCTTTCATATTTTTACTACTCATTTTATAACCTTTTACAATTAGGTCCCTTTTAGGTGTTTTGTCAAAAATTACTTAGCTAAACTTGTTTATTTAACATCAAACTTGCATAATCTACCATTAAACATCAAAATACACACATGTCTAACATGGGTCAAACCCTAGACCTTAATATTTCTCAAATTAGTGGTAGAAATAGATAGATCAAGTGTCAACAACTTCAAAAATGTAAAGAGCATTAAAAATGGGACAAGAATGGACTTATAATTGAGCTTGAATGTTGGACAAACCCTATCTATGTATCCTTTCAAATTTTTGGCACAATAGGGAGAATACGGACAAGGCTTTTGGCTTGATATTTGCCTTTTAATTCATTTAATTACTAAATGTAAAAAAAGCCCCTAACTTAAAACATAAAATTTCGCTTACCTCATGTCCATTTTTGTAAACTAACTTAAAAAATGGTCTAATTACCATCTAAGAACCTTCAATTTAAAGTTTCATAGCAATTCGACACCTCTAGCATATATAACTCAACTTTTGCACTTTTTGCAATTTAGTCATTTTAACTAAATTGAGTGCTCAAACGTCAAAAATTTTTAACAAAATTTTCACAAAATCATTTCATAAAACTGTAGACCATAAAAATATAATAAAAATAAGTTTTTCTGCGTCGAATTTGTGGTCCCGAAACCTCTGTTCTAACTAAGCCCGAAATCGGGCTATTACAACTCTCCCCCCATTAAGGATTTTCGTCCCCGAAAATCTTACCAGAAAATAGGTTTGGGTATTGTTTTCTCATAGCTTACTCAGGTTCCCACGTAGCCTCTTCAACCCCATGTCATTGCCATAATAATTTTTCTAGGGCTATACTTTTATTTCTCAACTGTTTAACTTTTCGAGCTAAAATCTTGATTGGTTCTTCACTATAAGTCATATCAGGTTGAATCTCAACTTCTATCAGTGAAATCACATGTGAAGGATCCGATCAATAATGGCACAACATAGACACATGAAACACATTATGAATCCTTTCTAACTCTTTCAATGAAGCTAATCGATATGCCTCTAACCCTATTCTTTCAATAATCTCATACGACCCAATGAAACGTAGACTCAACTTGCCTTTACGGCCAAATCTCAGAATCTTCTTCCACGGAGACACTTTTAGAAATATTTTATCACCAGTCTGAAACTCAATCTTTTTTCTTTTCAAATTTGTGTACAACTTTGGTAGTTATGAAGCGGCCTTCAAATAATCACGGATTACCTTTACTTTTTCTTCGGTTTCTCTAACCAATTCAACCCCATGAATCTGTCTCTCATTGAGCTCGGTCCAATACAATGGAGTTCGATACTTGTGACCATTAGACTGAAAACTATTGTTATAAGAAAATTCGACTAAAGGTAGATATTTCTCCCAACTACCTTCGAATTCTAAAATACAACATCGGAGCATATCTTCAAGAATCTGAATTACTCTTTCAAATTGATCGTCGGTTTGCTGATGAAACGCGGTACTAAAATTTAACTTCGTATCCAAAGCCTCTTGTAATTTCTTCCAAAATCTTCGAAGTAGACCTCGGATCTCTATCCGAAATAATAGAAATAGGCACTCTGTGCAATCTAACAATCTCAAAAATGTACAATTCAACTAACTTATCAAGTGAGAAGTCAGTGCATACTAGTATAAAATGAGCTTATTTCATCAATCTATCAACAACAACCCATACAACATCTTTCCTTTTTCGGAGTCAATGGCAACCTAGTTACGAAGTCCATCGTAATCTATCCCACTTCCACTCAGGTACAATCATTGGCTGTAGTAAACCTGAATGCACTTGGTGTTTGGCTTTTACTTGTTGACAAATCAAGCATCTCGAAACAAACTCTAAAATATCTCGTTTCATACCTGACCACCAATACACTTTTTTCAAATCATTATACATCTTTGTACTACCTGGTTGAACCGATGAATAGCCACTGTGTGCCTCGTGTAAAATTTTTTGAATAAGTTCATCATTTTTTGGTACACATACTCTATCCTATAACATCAAACGATCATCTGATCTGATCCAAAAGTCTATATCACTACCCGATTCACACTGAGCTCTTTTGGCTTGCAGCTCACATCATTTTTCTAAGCTTCACAAATCTGCCGAATAAATATTAGTCTAGCCCTCAACTCGGCCAAAATTGAGGCATCATTAGCCAAAGTCAATCTCGTATTCATAGCTCTCAAAGTAAACAAGGTCTTTCTACTCAAAGCATCTGTGACTACATTTGCTTTTCCCGAATGATAGTCAATCACTAGTTCATAATCCTTCAATAACTCGAGCCATCTCCGTTGTCGCAAGTTTAAATCTTTCTGAGTCATCAAATATTTTAAACTCTTATGATTAGTAAAGATATGACATCTCTCACCGTACAAATGATGGCACCAAATTTTCAAAGCAAAAACGATGGCGGCTAATTCCAAATCGTGCATCGGATAATTTTTCTCATGCGGTTTCAACTGTCTCGAGGTGTACGCTACCACTTTTCCCTCTTGCATCAACACAACCCAAACCATTCAATGAAGTGTCACTATAAATTACAAATTCTTTTCCCGATTCAGGTTTTACTAAAATCGATGCCTCAGTCAATAATGCTCTCGACTTCTCAAAACTTTGCTGACATTTTTCGAACCATTCAAACTTAACATCATTTTGCAACAACTTGGTCATAAGAGTAGCAATAATAAAAAATCTTTTAACAAAATGTCGGTAATATCTAGCTAAGCCTAAGAAGCTTTTAACTTCAGATACATTTTTAGGCAGTTTCCTATCAACAATTGCTAAAATCTTACTTGGATCAACATGAATACCATCACCTGAATCAACATGTCCCAAAAATCTGACTTCTCGGAGCCAAAACTCACTTTTACTGAATTTAGCAAACAACAACTTATCTTTCAAAGTGTGCTATATAGTTCTCAAGTGCTCAGCATGCTCGGTCTAGTCTCAAGAATAAATCAAAATATTATCGATGAACACAACCACAAACTTATCTGAATACGGTCAGAAAATTCAATTCATCAAATCCATGAAAATATCAGGTGCATTACTTAGTCCGAAATGCATAACAAGGATTTCATAGTTCCCATACCTTGTCCTAAAAGTAGTTTTTGGCACATCCGACTCTATAACTCTCAACTGATAGTAGCCAAATCTCAGATCAATCTATGAGAATACCGTTACTCCTTTTAACTGATCAAATAAGTCATCAATCCTTGGCAAAGGATACTTTTTCTTTATAGTCACCTTATTGAGCTGTCGGTAATCGATATAAAGTCTCATAGATCTGCCTTTCTTCTTTACAAATAACATTGGAGCACCCTAGGGAGAAAAACTTGATCACCTAAAAACCCTTATCTGACAACTTTTGCAATTGAGCTTTTAATTCTTTCAATTTAGCTAGAGCCATTCTGTACAGAGCAATAGATATCAGTGAAGTCCTTGGTACTACATTAATACCAAACTCAACTTCTCTAATCGGAGGTAACCCAGGCAACTCTTCTAGAAACACATCTGGATATTCACAAACTATTGGCACTAATTCAATTTTCAATTCAGACATCTTTGAATCCAACATATAAGCAAGATAAGCTTCACAACCTTTCTTTACATATTTTTGGGCATATATTGAAGAAATCACAACAGGTAACTCACCAGACTTATCTGAATCAATCTGAAGAGTTTTACCATTTTCACATTTTAGTTCAATAATCTTTCTTTTACAATTCACTACGGCATCATGTAGTGTCAACCAATCTATACCCAAAATAACATTGAATTCATCAAATGGCAACAACATTAAATCAGCTGGAAAACAGTGACCTCGAATCATCAAGGGACAATTCTTGCAAACTCTATCAACTAATACATGTTTTCTTAAAGGGTTTGACACTCTAATCACAAATTTAGTAGACTCAATAGGCAAGCTCTTACTAGCTACCAATTTCATACAAAAATAAGAATGAGTCGATCTAGGATCAATCAATGCTACTATATTAGTATTATAGAGAGAAAAGGTACCAATGATAACATCAGGAGATGTCATTTCTTCGCGAGCACGGATGGGATAGGCTCTAGTAGGTGCTCGAGCTTCAGATCTCACAGCTAAATCTTTCATCACACCTTTGCTACTAGTTCCATTTCCAGTATTTCTCGGTGGCCTACCCCTATTGGTAGTATTACTCGACCTTGCACTCTGAAATTTCTCTTTCTCAGCCATTTCAGGGCAATTTTCTCCTGAGAACCACACTTGAAACAAGGCTGGTCATTCATCCTACACTCACCAGGATGTCTTCTTCCACACTGCTGACATTTGGGTCTGTTAGGTCTTACATTACCCACACTTTCCATTGAAGTAGCTTAAGATTTAAAACTCGAGTATTGTTTCCCGCGGTCTCTGTGAGAATACCTAGCTGATACATTCAAATGGGAATACATTTCTTTAGATTTCATTGACTGAGATGGAAATGACTTACTCGTCAGTCTTTTCCTCGAATCTCTAGTTTCATAATCAGCTTTACTCTTCTCTTTATTCAACTCCTCAACCTTACAAAAATAAATTTTAAGGTTGTCATCTTCACCTAGCCGAAATTTAGCAAGAAGAAAAGCCATTTTCATAACTTCCATATTCGGCCATGGTGTTTTGAGTGCATGAGTTCATTTTTGAGGTTAGTTTTCAATGATTCTTACATTTTTGAGCTCGTTGTAACTTAATCTAGCTAGCTTGTACCTTCGTATTTGAAACTGTTATAGATATTAAAAAGTTCCATTATTGAATAATTGAGTTCTTCGTTATTAAATGATGGATTTTGGAGGTTTGATGATAGTTTTATTAGTTTTGTAGAGTGATTTTTGACAAAAATGCAAAATAGGGACTAAATTGTAAATTTGTAAAAGTAGTAGTTAAAAGTGTGAAATAATGAAAGTTTTGGGCTGTTAGAAGCATATAGGAAATTCAGCAATCATGGGTTATAGCCTAATTGTGTAAATTTTCCATTTTGTGTATAAAGGACTAAATTGCAAAGTAGTCAAAAGTCTAGGGGTAAATTTGTAATTTGCCCAAAATTGAATTTTTTCAGCTAAATTGAATTGAATGAAAATTAAATGAGTTAAATTGATATCATATAGATCAAGATAAGCAAATACCGGAATTAGATTAGGGGAAACGAAAGGTAGACGAGTAGTCAACGGTTATCCGAGCAACTCAAGGTAAGTTCGTATAATTAGAATCGAACTATAATATGCTTGCAATGGTTGAATTGAATGTTTATAATTCAACTACTTGATGATATATCGAATGTGTTATCGAGCTTTAGTTGAACTATAAGAATTCAATGGATATGAGTGACATGTTATTGTACTTACCGAAATGGTTGAGCTCCTACATTTGTTGCGAACTCACCATAACTCGTCTAAGCCACCCATTCAGCTCAAAAGATCTTTCTGTTCAGCTCAATAGGAGCTTCTCGTTTCCAGCTCAATCGAGCTCACCGTTATCAGCTCATGATGAGCTTATCGGCCATTCCTTGAAAAAGCATGTATGATGATGAATTAACGGATTATTGACATTGTTCACTCGATTATCCATTGAAGTACTAATAGATTCAATGAGCCTAAATAAATTTATATGAACAAGACATGGTTTTTGTATTAGTTGAATGACTAACATGTGATGATTAAGTGTAATTAGGTGATGGATTTATATTCAATTGTTGTCCTGTTATTATTGTATTTGATTTCTTTAAATGGTAAGTTTAATTCTGAATTATATGGGCTTACTAAGCTTAGAAGCTTACTCTATTTCTGTTTCTATGTCTTATAGAGGTTCGTTAGCTCGCTCGTTCTGGAGAAGTTGGAGTTGCGCTCACACTATCCAAATTTTCATTTGGTATTGTGAATTTCTGAACCTTTGTAAATATGGCATGTATAGGCTAGTTTGATAGTATAAGTTATGTGTTGGAACCATGTTTTGAGTAAGAATTGTATATAAGTTAAGCCATGTGATTTGGCTTATTTGGTACTATGTTTTGGTTGTATATATATGTGTTTAATCATGGTACATTTTTAGTATGATAATGTATGTATGAGATTATGCGATGGTAGTCTTGATTTAGGAGGTTAAATGGATGAATTGTATATGATGTTATATAGGTGCATGAACATGTGAATGGTAAGTTTGGATATAGCTTTATTTGTGTATTGAATTGGTTCATTTGGCTGCAAATTGAGTTGTTCATATGAGGTCAAATTTGAATGTATTTGTTTGTATTTTAGGGTGGCAAATTTGGCTAATCAAATGGCCTATTTTTGTCCACACGGGCATGTGTCTCTACCGTGTGCGACACACGGTTATGTTACACGGTCGTGTGTCCCCTAGGGTACCCTACGAATTAAAGTCAGTAAACCCTCCAGTTTTCACACGACCTAGACATACGGGCGTGTCTAGTGGTTGTGTGTGGCACACGGGCTGGCACACAGGCATGTGGTCAGCCGTGTGGCCAAGTCAGTAGGCTCTTTAATTTTAGCACACGGGTGTGTCTTGTGGCCGTGTGGATAAGTCAGTATGTATGCCCTGTTTTGCCACGGCTTAGACATACAGGCGTGTCTAAGCCTCACACGGCCTATTCACACGGGCATGTGACCTTTTAAAATTTGAAAATTTTCTAATTTTTTGAAACTTTTATATGATACCAAATAAGTTCCGAAAGCATATCGTATGCTCAATTTTATGTTCATAATGAAAGTGTATTAATGACATTTACTATAATGAGATGGTATTTTCAATTGTAATTGTTCTTAAATGAATAACAAGTCCGGTAATGCCTCTTAACCTATTCTGGCGACGGTTATGGGTTAGGGGTGTTATATTTTATTAGTATCAGAGCTACGGTTTAGTTAGTTCTAGGACTAACGTAGTTTATTTGAGTCTAGTTATATGTGCCATATATAAAATTACAATAGTGTGACGACTCTTGACGTTCTTGAATGTGTTTTTATACAATAATAGTGTGACAGCCCAAAATTGACCCTAGTCGGGAAGTGGTTTCAGGACCACAAAACCGAGTCATACTAATAATTAGCCATCATATTTGATGCTTATTATATGTATATATGCATGTGTGAAAATTTCATGCTTGAATTTTGTAAATTGTAAGTGAATTTTATTAAATAGGACTTATGTGAGAAAATTTAGAAATGTGCTAGGCAAATGTGAAGTGGCCTATTAATGCATGTTATGAAAATGATGGGTTTGCATGTCAAATTACCCAAAATGTGAGCTAGTGGCCGGCCATGCTATGGGTGGAAACATGTTGGGAACATGTTGGCTTAGTGTGTTATGTTAGAAAGAATAAATAAAAGGGTTAGTAATTAAGTAATGAAAAGGGAGGGGTGATGAAAATAAAGTTGTCTCATCCATCTCCCCCCCTCCATTTGCCGTAGCTAGACAAAGAAAAAAGAAGAAAGAGTGTGTTCATCTTCCTTACCTTCTTGCAAAGCTGAAACAAAAGGGGAAAGAGGAAGGAATTTGTCTAGGGCATTCGGCTATCTTGGAGGTTAAATAAGCTCGAGAACCTAAAGGAGAGGCGTCCAACAAGGGGAAATCGAAGGTTATCGAGTAGCCGACTTGGAATTATTTTACCCAACATAAAGTAAGTCATTAAGCATATAGTTTGTATTAATTTAAATGGCCATAACGTCTATGTAATGATGCTGAATGGAATGATAAATATATATATACATGTATGTATGTGGTGATGAAAGTGTTGAATGAAAAGAAAAGAGGTGAGATGTATTGAGTTGTTGATCTCAGCACTAAGAGTGCGGGTATAAACATTTATGATCATGAGATTAGCGCTAAGTGTGCGGGTTTAAATTGTACAGCACTAAGTGTGCGAGTTTGATTATGTAGCACTAAGTGTGCGAGTTTGATTATGTAGCACTAAGTGTGCGAGTTTGATTATATAGCACTAAGTGTGCGAGTTGATTATATAGCACTGAGTGTGCGGACTTAATATATACTTTTGAATCACTATGGACACTAAGTGTGCGACATTATTGAGTTGATCACGGACAGCGGATCGGGTAAGTACCTTGAGTTCGTGACTAATAGGCGTTATGTTTATATTTGAAGTTGAGCTTGGTAAGTTTGAACCTATGTGACAATTATAATTGAAGTCACGTACATAAGATTTATCGTGGAATAGGTGAAAGGTCGTTTAGTTGTATGATTGTAACGAAAATAAAATGATGTATGAAAATGCCTCGAATATCCTATTGATTAGTATATGGAATGTGAATGCATGACTTGGTATGAGATTGAACCGATAGGTTTGAGGAACTATGGTATGGTTCGATATGGATGGAGTAACTAGCCTCGTTCCATTTTGCTTCCTCTTGTGATAATGTTATTAATGGATGGTAGTGCATTGCTTATGACTTACTGAGTTATATACTCACTCGGTGTTTCCTTGTCACCTATTTTAGGTTTCTTGGACTCGTCTCTTTTTGCGTGATCGGGCCGTCATCGGAGTCATCACACCGGCTAGCAACTTTTGGTATCTTCTTTTTAGTCGGTCTAGGAGAACATTTCGGCATGTATAGGCTAATATGTTTTGTTGAAATTTGGTATGTAAACTTTTAGCCATGCGAAAATGGCATAAATGTTCGGTTGGATTTGGTTTTATAACGTTAGGTCGTAAGTCTTGGTAATTCGATTTTTATGCCATATGTCATGGCTGATTAATTTTGGTGTTAAGATTCATGATATGGCAATAGTGTAGTAGGGAGATGTTTGACAATGATTAGCCTTTGGTATGGCTAGTCATGATTATAATTTTGTGATATGTATGATGAATTACTAGTTAGATCAATGAGAAATCACGAAATGGGCATAGTTGCTTCAGTAACAGATGCTGGCAGCAGCAGTGACGTGGGATTGAAAAATTACAAAACTTAGTAGGAATGGAATTAAATAGTGATAAATTATGTAATCGAAGCTCGATGAGTCTATTTTCATATAGAAGTAACGAAATGATCATATGGACAGTATGTTAAGAGATATTCAGGTTCTCGTGAGACAGGGCCAGAACGGTTTCTGGGTTCCCTGTTTCGACTTTGGAAATTCATTATAAATTAACCAGAGATAATTAGGAGTCATTCCTTATATGTATAGATTTCGCTCTGAGTCTAGTTTCTATAGAAACAAACGGAATCAGTATTGAAGCTCTGTGCAGGGAGTTATCCAAATCGTAATGCATGAAGGTCAGTGTAGTCACACCCTGTAATAGGGGAGAATTTAACTAATAAACTGTACTAATTAGCCTGACCAAAAATTCTACAAAAATTCTACCATATAGGTATATGAGTCTAGTTCTAGGGAAAATTTACAGAACTGGATTTCGAGTTTCAGAACTCAAGATATGATTTTTAAAGCGACTAGTACGCAGATTGGCAGCTTGTCTGGGAAATGTCAAATAAGTGGTTTGAAGTCTGTTAACACCTCGTGTTCAACTCGGCGAAGGTCTCGGGTTCGGGGTGTTAAAATTTTATTGGTATCAGAGCTATGGTTTAGTCGGTTCTAGGACTACCATAGCACGTATGAGTCTAGCTATACATGCCTTAATGTTAATGTTTAAATGTGTGATGACTTCTGACGGTTAAAATTTTTGTTTTGATTAGTAAATGGATCCCGGTGTAGAGAGAACCTTGGCGGATGACGTTGAAAGTGTAGCGGCTGCTCCTGCACAAGGGACGCCGCCTGTTGAACCTCAGTCATCTGCGAATAATCAAGGTGAGGGGGCTAAACAAGCCTTCTTTACCATGATGAATGAGTGGGTCGCGCAATATGCCCGAACCAATCCGGCTGTCCAACAATTCCCGAATTTGAATAATCCACCCCAAGAGCCCGTAATGCCATCAGTCACTCATCCTGTGAGGCTGAGTAAGCCACCTGTAGACTTGATTAGGAAGCGCGGGGCTGAGGAGTTCAGGGCCATAGTTACTGATGATGCTGAAAGGGCCGAGTTCTGGCTTGATAACAACATTCGGGTGTTTGATGAACTGTCATGCACACCCGATGAATGTCTAAAGTGTGCTATATCCTTGTTGCGGGACTCAGCCTACTATTGGTGGAGGACCCTGATTTCCATAGTCCCAAACGAACGAGTTACTTGGGACTTCTTTCAAACGGAATTCCGAAAGAAATATATTAGTCAACGGTTCATTGATCAAAAGCGCAAGGAATTCTTGGAACTCAAGCAAGGCCGTATGACAGTATCTGAATACGAACATGAATTCGTAAGACTCAGTAGGTATGCCCGGGAGTGTGTAGCTGATGAGGTTGCTATGTGCAAAAGATTCAAAGAAGGATTGAATGAAGATTTAAAGCTACTAGTGGGTATTTTGGAGATAAAAGAATTCGTAACACTAGTCGAACGAGCCTGCAAGGCGGAAGAACTTGGAAAAGAGAAGAAGAAGGCTGAATTTGAAGCTAGAGACTATCGTAAAAGATCGACGGGTAAAGCTCCATTCTCAGCTGTAAAGAAGTTCAGGGAGGACACTAATAAGTCGAGGACGACTGCGGGAATTTCCATCAGAGCACGACAATCGACGGACTCCCGAGCTACTTCGGTAGCTAGTGTGGGCAATAATCGTCAAGAGAAACTTGAATGTCCCCAATGCGGAAGACGACACCTAGGCGAATGTTGGGGTAAGTCTACTAACAGGGCCTGTTACGGATGCGGTTCGAAGGACCACTTCATTAGAGATTGCACGGAGCTTGATGAGAAGAATAAGATTCAAGGTGCAAGACCTAGTGGAGTGACAACTAGAGGTAGACCACCGATAATTTTAGGAGGTAGGGGTGGTAGTCAGAGAGGGGCCTCTGATACGGCTGTTCGAGCCGAGAACCGTACTCCTGCTAGAGCATATGCCATTCGCGCACGAGAGGAGGCATCCTCCCCTGACGTCATCACTGGTACCTTCACTCTCTTTGATACTAATGTGATTGCATTGATTGACCCTGGCTCTACTCATTCATATGTATGCGAAACCTTAGCATCCAGTAAAACTCTACCTGTTGAGTCTACTGAGTTCATAATTCGAGTGTCAAACGCTTTGGGTCAATACGTACTTGTTGATAAAGTGTGTAAGAGATGCCCTCTAATAATCCGAGAATCCTGTTTTCCGGCCGATTTGATGCTTTTGCCGTTTGACGAATTTGATGTTATTCTTGGTTTGGATTGGTTGACCGCGCATGATGCGGTTGTGAATTGCAAAAGCAAGACTATTGATTTGAGGTGCGCAAATAACGAGATAATCCGAGTTGAGTCTACGGACTTAAGGGGGTTGCCAGCTATAATATCAGCAATGTTGGCCCAGAAATATGTAAGAAAAGGGTGCGAAGCATACCTTGCGTATGTACTTGATGACAAAGAATTAGAAAAGAAACCCGAATCTATGCCGGTGGTTTGTGAATACCCGGATGTTTTTCCTGAAGAGTTACCGGGTTTGCCACCTGTTCGGGAGATAGAGTTTGGTATTGAGCTTGTACCTGGAACTACGCCAATTTCGATAGCTCCGTATCGTATGGCAGTAACCGAGTTAAAGGAATTGAAAGCTCAATTGCAAGAGTTGACGGATAGAGGTTTCGCTCGACCAAGTTTCTCACCTTGGGGTGCACCAGTATTGTTCGTGAAAAAGAAGGACGGAACCATGAGGTTGTGCATTGACTATCATCAACTGAATAAAGTGACGATAAAGAATAAATATCCATTACCGCGTATTGATGATTTGTTTGATCAACTAAAGGGAGCCTCAGTGTTTTCAAAGATAGATTTGAGATCGGGTTATTATCAGTTGCGGATTCGAGATTCGGACGTACCCAAAACTGCTTTCAGAACGAGGTACGGTCACTACGAGTTCTTAGTGATGCCGTTCGGGCTCACTAATGCCCCTGCGGTATTTATGGATTTGATGAATCGGATCTTCAGACAGTATTTGGACCGGTTCGTAGTTGTGTTCATTGATGACATCTTAGTCTATTCAGGAGATGAAACCGAACATGCTGAGCACATGAGATTAGTGTTGCAAATTTTGCGGGATAAGAAGTTATATGCTAAGTTCAGTAAGTGTGAGTTCTGGTTAAGATAGGTTAGTTTCTTGGGTCATGTGGTATCCGCATCGGGTATTCGAGTTGACCCGAGCAAAATTTCAGCCATACTTAACTGGAAGCCTCCAAAAAATGTTACCGAAGTTCGGAGCTTCCTGGGGCTCGCCGGTTATTACCGACGATTTGTAAAAGGTTTCTCGATGATAGCCACACCAATGACGAAGCTACTTCAAAAGGATGCTAAGTTCGAATGGACGGAGAAATGTCAGAAAAGCTTCGATCAACTGAAAACTCATTTGACTGAAGCTCTAATTTTAGTGCAACCCGAATCAGGCAAAGAGTTTGTCATTTATAGTGACGCATCCCTACTCGGGTTGGGTTGCGTATTGATGCAAAAAGGTCGAGTTGTGGCCTATGCGTCGAGACAATTGAAGCCACACGAAAGAAATTATCCAACCCATGAACTCGAACTAGCCGCCATCGTATTTGCTTTGAAAATATGGCGACATTATTTGTTTGGCGAAAAGTGCCATGTATTTTCGGATCACAAAAGTCTCAAATATTTGATGACTCAAAGAGACTTAAATCTGCGACAAAGACGTTGGCTTGAGTTGTTGAAACATTACGAGCTTGTCATTAATTACCACCCGGGAAAGGCTAATGTGGTTGCGGACGCCTTAAGCCGGAAATCGCTGTTTGCTTTACGAGCGATGAATGTGCACTTGTCTGTTCTACCCGACAATGTGTTAGTAGCTGAATTAAAGGCCAAACCATTATTGATTCATCAAATTCGTGAAGCTCAGAAAGTCGACGATGAATTGGTCGCAAAACGGGCTGAATGTATTCCGAATATGGAATCCGAATTTCAAATTGATGATGACGATTGTTTGAGGTTCAGAAGTCGGTTGTGTATTCCAAGAAATTTAGAACTCATTTCGATGATTCTGAACGAAGCTCATTGTAGCCGAATGTCAATTCACCCGGGGAGTACGAAAATGTACAACGATTTGAAACGTCGGTTTTGGTGGCATGGTATGAAACGGGACATCTCCGACTTTGTTTCGAGATGTTTAATATGTCAACAAGTGAAAGCGGAACATCAAGTGCCTTCAGGATTACTTTAGTCGATCATGATACCTGAGTGGAAATGGGATCAAGTCACAATGGACTTTGTGTCCGGACTGCCATTGTCAGTAAGTAAGAAGGATGCGATTTGGGTTGTTGTTGATAGATTGACTAAGTCGGCTCACTTTATCCCCATGCGTACGGATTTTTCATTGGATAAACTAGCCGAATTGTATGTTTCTCAGATTGTGAGATTACATGGAGTACCTATTTCTATCGTGTCGGATAGAGATCCGAGATTCACCTCGCGATTTTGGAAGAAATTGCAAGAAGCTTTGGGTACCAAGCTGCATTTTAGCACCGCTTTTCATCCACAAACCGATGGTCAATCCGAGCGGATAATTCAGATACTTGAGGATATGTTGAGATGTTGCATCCTCGAGTTTAGTGGTTCATGGGAACGGTATTTACCTTTAATTGAATTCGCTTACAACAATAGTTTTCAATCAAGTATTAAGATGGCACCTTACGAGGCTTTGTGCGGTCGTAAATGCCGTACACCATTGTTTTGGACCGAGCTCGGTGAAATTAAAATTTTCGAAGTCGATTTGATTAAAGATGCCGAACAGAAAATAAGGGTAATCAGGTGGGAGATAAAGTGTTTCTTAAAGTTTCGCCTTGGAAAAAGGTACTCAGATTTGGCCGAAATGGCAAGTTGAGTCCGAGATCCATTGGGCCATACGAAATATCCGAACGAGTCGGTCCAGTTGCGTATCGATTGATTTTACCCCCTGAACTTGAAAAGATTCACGACGTCTTTCATGTTTCGATGCTTCGACGCTATAGATCTGATCCTTCGCACATAATTAGTCCGTCGGAGGTTGAAATTCAAGCCGATATGAGTTATGAAGAAGAGCCGATGCGTATCCTAGCTCGTGAAGTGAAGGGGTTGCGAAACAAAAGGGTTCCGTTAGTAAAGGTGTTATGGCTCAAACACGGGATCGAGGAAGCTACTTGGGAAACCGAGAGCTCGATGAAAGAACGATACCCAAACCTATTTACCGGTAAGATTTTCGGGGACGAAAATTTCTTGAGTGGGGGAGAGTTGTGACAGCCCAAAATTGACCCTAGTCGGGAAGTAGTTTCGGGACCACAAAACCGAGTCATACTAATAATTAGCCATCATATTTGATGCTTATTATATGTATATATGCATGTGTGAAAATTTCATGCTTGAATTTTGTAAATTGTAAGTGAATTTTATTAAATAGGACTTATGTGAGAAAATTTAGAAATGTGCTAGGCAAATGTGAAGTGGCCTATTAATGTATGTTATGAAAATGATGGGTTTGCATGTCAAATTACCCAAAATGTGAGCTAGTGGCCGGCCATGCTATGGGTGGAAACATGTTGGGAACATGTTGGCTTAGTGTGTTATGTTAGAAAGAATAAATAAAAGGGTTAGTAATTAAGTAATGAAAAGGGAGGGGTGATGAAAACAAAGTTGTCTCATCCATCTCCCCCCCCTCCATTTGCCGTAGCTAGACAAAGAAAAAAGAAGAAAGAGTGTGTTCATCTTCCTTACCTTCTTGCAAAGCCGAAACAAAAGGGGAAAGAGGAAGGAATTTGTCTAGGGCATTCGGCTATCTTGGAGGTTAAATAAGCTCAAGAACCTAAAGGAGAGGCGTCCAACAAGGGGAAATCGAAGGTCATCGAGTAGCCGACTTGGAATTATTTTACCCAACATAAAGTAAGTCATTAAGCATATAGTTTGTATTAATTTAAATGGTCATAACGTCTATGTAATGATGCTGAATGGAATGATAAATATATATATATACATGTATGTATGTGGTGATGAAAGTGTTGAATGAAAAGAAAAGAGGTGAGATGTATTGAGTTGTTGATCTCGGCACTAAGAGTGCGGGTATAAACATTTATGATCATGAGATTGGCGCTAAGTGTGCGGGTTTAAATTGTACAGCACTAAGTGTGCGAGTTTGATTATGTAGCACTAAGTGTGCGAGTTTGATTATGTAGCACTAAGTGTGCGAGTTTGATTATATAGCACTAAGTGTGCGAGTTGATTATATAGCACTGAGTGTGCGGACTTAATATATACTTTTGAATCACTATGGACACTAAGTGTGCGACATTATTGAGTTGATCACGGACAGCGGATCGGGTAAGTACCTTGAGTTCGTGACTAATAGGCGTTATGTTTATATTTGAAGTTGAGCTTGGTAAGTTTGAACCTATGTGACAATTATAATTGAAGTCACGTACATAAGATTTATCGTGGAATAGGTGAAAGGTCGTTTAGTTGTATGATTGTAACGAAAATAAAATGATGTATGAAAATGCCTCGAATATCCTATTGATTAGTATATGGAATGTGAATGCATGACTTGGTATGAGATTGAACCGATAGGTTTGAGGAACTATGGTATGGTTCGGTATGGATGGAGTAACTAGCCTCGTTCCATTTTGCTTCCTCTTGTGATAATGTTATTAATGGATGGTAGTGCATTGCTTATGACTTACTGAGTTATATACTCACTCGGTGTTTCCTTGTCACCTATTTTAGGTTTCTTGGACTCGTCTCTTTTTGCGTGATCGGGCCGTCATCGGAGTCATCACACCGGCTAGCAACTTTTGGTATCTTCTTTTTAGTCGGTCTAGGAGAACATTTCAGCATGTATAGGCTAATATGTTTTGTTGAAATTTGGTATGTAAACTTTTAGCCATGCGAAAATGGCATAAATGTTCGGTTGGATTTGGTTTTATAACGTTAGGTCGTAAGTCTTGGTAATTCGATTTTTATGCCATATGTCATGGCTGATTAATTTTGGTGTTAAGATTCATGATATGGCAATAGTGTAGTAGGGAGATGTTTGACAATGATTAGCCTTTGGTATGGCTAGTCATGATTATAATTTTGTGATATGTATGATGAATTACTAGTTAGATCAATGAGAAATCACGAAATGGGCATAGTTGCTTCAGTAACAGATGCTGGCAGCAGCAGTGACGTGGGATTGAAAAATTACAAAAATTAGTAGGAATCGAATTAAATAGTGAATAAATTATGTAATCGAAGCTCGATGAGTCTATTTTCATATAGAAGTAACTAAATGATCATATGGACAGTATGTTAAGAGATATTCAGGTTCTCGTGAGACAGGGCCAGAACGGTTTCTGGGTTCCCTGTTCCGACTTTGGAAATTCATTATAAATTAACCAGAGATAATTAGGAGTCATGCCTTATATGTATAGATTCCCCACTGAGTCTAGTTTCTATAGAAACAAACGGCATCAGTATTGAAGCTCTGTGCAGGGAGTTATCCAAATCGTAATGCATGAAGGTCAGTGTAGTCGCACCCTGTAATAGGGGAGAATTTAACTAATAAACTGTACTAATTGGCTGGACCAAAAATTCTACAAAAATTCTACCATATAGGTATATGAGTCTAGTTCCAGGTAAAATTTACGGAACTGGATTTCGAGTTTCAAAACTCAAGATATGATTTTTAAAGCGACTAGTATGCAGATTGGCAGCTTGTCTGGGAAATGTCAAATAAGTGGTTTGAAGTCTGTTAACACCTCGTGTTCGACTCCAGCGACGGTCTCGGGTTCGGGGTGTTACAAATAGATCCTGAATGAGCTGTAGCAGATGACGTCAAAAGTAACGCGCCAGCTCCCGAGCAGCGTCTACTGAATCTAGACCTGTGATGAGTAGTCACATGGGTGAAGCTAAGGAAGCCTTCTTTCAGATATTAAATGAATGGTTTACACAGTATATACATACGAGCCCAGCTGTTCCGCAACCTCCATCCCCACCTGTTCCCTAACTGATTCCAGTAATTCCTCAAGGTACCGATCTTCTAAGATTGAATAAACCACCTATTGATAGAATACAAAAATATGGGGCTGATGATTTTAGAGCTATTGCTAATGATGACCCTGAAAGGGCTGAATTTTGATTCAAGAACACAATTCGGGTAGTCAATGAGTTGTCTTGTACACCCGAAGAATGTGTGAAGTGTGTGGTATCATTGTTAAGAGATACTACGTATCAGTGGTGGAATATCTTGATATCTGTGATTCTGCAATAGTGAGTCACTTGGGATTTCTTCCAAGCTGAATTTAGAAAGAAATACATTAGCCAAAGATTTATCGACCATAAGAGAAAAGAATTCCTTGAATTGAAGCAGAGCCATATGTCAATTACAGAATATGAATGAGAGTTTGTTCGACTCAGTAAATATGCCCGTGAATGTGTATCGCCTGAAGCTATTATATGTAAACAATTTAAGGATGGATTAAATGAAGAAATCAAAGTGTTTGTGGGAATTCTTGAGCTAAAGGGGTTTGTTGTTCTGGTTGATCGAGCCTGTAAGGCCGTATGTAACATCCTGAATTAGGGCCTAGTCAGAATAGTGGTTTCGAGACCACAAATTCAAAGTAGAAATAATTATTTTATCATTATTATAAGGTCTATGATATGTTTACATGCTTGTGTTAAAATTTCATGAAGAAATTTTATGTCTAAGGTGCTCGATTAGACTTTAAGAACTAAATTAAATAAATTGCAAAATATGAGTTCTAGAAGTTTTTAGTATGAAATTGAATTGGATTTTAAATTAGAGGGTCTTAAATAGATATTTGACCAAGTTCTAAAATTTTGGACAAAAAAGCGCTTGAATGGATAAAATTTCAAAGAAAGTCTAAAAGGGCATTTTGGTCATTTGGTCATTAAATGGACTAATAGACAAAATAAAAGCCAAATTTCTTGTCCATCTTATACCTATGGCTGAATATTGCATGGGAGAAGACATGATTATGGTTTTCAAGCTTCCAAGCTCAATAGTAAGTGCATTCAAGCCTAGTTTTTGATGTTCTTTACATATTTGAAATCCCGGTAACATGCTCTACTCATTTCTACCATTATTTTGAGCTAGGGTTTATGTTTAAAAAATTACCCATGAATGATATGCATGTATTTTTATGTTTAATGGTAGAATATGAAGGCTCGGTTGTAATAAACGACTTTTGCTAAGTGATTTTCAGTAAAAATGCTTAAAAAAGACGTATAAGATATAAAGTAGTCATAAAAGGGTGATTTAGTGGAAATTGGGGCCTGCCATAGTTATAAAAATGATTCGACTAGGCTTGAAATGCAAGGAAATTGAATAAAAATCATTTTACAAGTATTAGGGAAAAAGTGCAAATATGTGAAAGTTTAGGGGTCAAAATGAAAATTTTTAAAAATATGATTTTTGTACCCATATGAATAAGGTGACTAATTAGTAGGCTAAATGTGATATTATAGATTAAGGAAAACAAGATTCGGGCTAATTAGTAGGCTAAATGTGATATTATAGATTAAGGAAAACAAGATTCGGGCTTAGAATGAGGTTGAACAAGGTGAAGCACAAACTTGAAATAAATAGTCGTACTCGAAACCGAGGTAAGTTCATCTGTCAATGATAATGCAACGATATTATTGTTCATACTTGAACTTAAATTAGTGTGATGGATTTTTTTTAGTTGATATAAAGATTATATATTGTAACAAATGCCTAAATATAATTATATGCAATACCATGTTGATTTCATGGACTAATGTCTAAATAAACATGGAAATTTGTTGAATTGGATGTACATTGCATGATCAGCTATGCCTAATGAGATACTTGATGAAAAGAGAAAATCCCAATTGAATAAAAAAGGGAAATCCGATGGATAAACCATAGCTTACATGACTTGAGATCCTGCATGTGTTGTAAAAAAGGATTTAGCCCGGACGAGTAATCCGTTGATCTCAAATATAGAAAGGATGTTCCTTGAGTGATGAGCCTCCCAAAGAATATGTGTGCATTGAGGATTTAGCCTGGACAAGTAATCCGATCCGATCTCATTTGAGTATATGTCATTGTAAGGGATTTAGCCTGGACTGGTAATCCTGACAATACTCTATGAGTTCATATTACGGGGGATTTAGCCCGCACTAGTAATCCCGTCGTAAGATATGAGGTTCACGGGAGTGCGTACTTGAGATGATCACTTGTATGACTTGACGGTAAATGGATTATCCATCAAGATTTCTGAGAAATTCAATGGGTATTATAATGAATAATGAGATGAAAGTCCCAAGATGGGCGCGGTGATAAAGGTAAAGTTAATTGATATGCTACGGATATGTACATGTAACACCCTAATACCCGGTTCCAATATTAATTTAAGTAATTACAACAATAATAGCACGTTTCCATGAATAACTTCTATAGTAAGCACATACTAAAACAAGGGTAAAAATGTAAGGTGATTTTTCTCCTCTTGACCGAATATACATACATAATGTTTCTCGAATGCTTAACATGTTAGTTCAAGCATAACATAATCACACTCATAACACAATATGGATTCATATGTCAAGTTGATTTCACTTCAAGATTTATAATTAAACCATTATCACATCCATACGTAGAACTTTAGCCATATTCACATGGCCTTATACATATACAATACTATCAAAATAGCAACCCCCCAAAATATTATTCTATACATGCCATAATGTCTATTTGAGTTTTAAACAAAGATACCAAAAAGGGGTTGTCAAAAGATGTGATGACTTCGTAACGAATCCAAGCTTTGCTCGACAAGATGATCTATACAAAACCAATAAACACACCAAGTGAGTTATTAACTCAATAAGTCCTAAGAATTTTTTTAAAAAAAAAGATGTAATGATCCAATTATCTTAACAAAAATTTAAAATTTCAATCCAATATTAGCCAAATTCAAACAGGATATCACAAGGAAATCTTATGTCACATGTGTACATTATGAATTTGGTACATTCTTACCTGAATTCACTATGTACTCCTACACCATTTAATCGCAAATTGAAAGGACCATGGTAAATATCATATGCATATCGTTGGCATATATATATAAATGACAAACAATGTCCAATTAATCAAATGAAGTACAAACCAAGCCGATCCATCTATAAATCAATCTCCAATCCATTTAGATTCATTTATCATTAATTTATATCTTTGTTCAATTATATACTAATTGAGCCAATTACCTTTCTCTTCTTTCTCTCTTCCCGAGCATTATCTATTAATAAATAGATATAGATCAAGTCCCATGTCTAATATCCATGCACATTTCATTACTCCCAGTTTAAAGTTTTAAACTTTTTCATTTGCAGAAGCAATTCTCTACAATCAATATCGCACACTTAATGCTCGATTTAAAGGTCCGCACACATAGTGCTCTTACTCATTCGCACACATAGTGCCACATTTCCTCGCACACATAGTGCTATATAATCTCGCACAAATAGTGCCATGTAGTTTTTTAACACATAGTGCCGCATAACCTCGCACACATAGTGCTGAAATTTCTTATCTATAGCTACCACAATGTCATAGATAGGTTGATAAATCTCACATTCGATTTTCACAAATTCATACATACCATGATTTCTTATCCAATCTAGTTTATGTGCAATATTAATCGTAACTTAAATCACTTAGGAACTTACCTTTTTAGTCGGATGAACAACTCCGATTAGCTACTCAACCGCTTTCGCTTTTCCTTTGGCCGAACTTCGCTCCCTTTGATTTTGAGCTCCAACTTAATTCCTAACACAAGATGGCTGAATGCCTTAGGTGTTCTTTCTTCAATTTCTTGTTTAGTTTCGGCAAAAGGGGAGACAAAAATGAGAAACTTTGTTTTTATCACCTTTTTTCTAATATAAAACTATTTAATATTATTTCACTAATATAAAATACACAAAATGCCAAATTTTTCATCATCATTACCGTCCACTATAATCATAGTGGTCCATTTGACATGCAAGTCCTCTATGATGCTATCCATATACAATTTGGCCACTTCAACTTTTACCTATCACATTTTTATGATTTCTCAACTAAGTCCTTTCTAGTAAAATTCCCATTCATAAGACTAACTTAAAACATCAAATTTTCACACATGCACTATCACACATAGAAGTTATGCAAATAATTTTTATGACTCAGTTTTGTGGTCCCGAAACCATATTCCGACTAGGGTCAAATTAGGGCTGTCACAGTACAGGTACGTACATTATACTCATAAGTGATGCCTTATTGAAATGTGATAACTGATGAGTAAGAAAATTCATGCATATGTATGTGTATACATGATAAACAAGTAAAAAGGTTTGAAAGATGAACCATCCTTATGCTTATGATTATGAATTGTGTTGTAATATCATGTTAACTTATATCGTGTAATGAGATATGGGTTTCATGAAATGATGAGTCCATGATCAATGAGCTTATGATAGTTACTATGAATTTGCACTGAAACAGTTTTAGACAACAACAATAGTCCAAATTTGAAAATCCACAAAAATAAGTGGAAATTGAGTTAGAGAATGAATAAAATATGAAATTAAATCTTATTGGGTCTAGTTTCAGATAAAGGAAATAGTGCTAGTAAAGGAATCTCATATGATGAGATATTTGAATTCTTGTGAGACAGAGTCAGAATGAGTTCGAAATCACCTGTTTTGACTTCTAAAAATCACTAGAAATTGTAAAAAAATAATTATGAGTTATAAATTACATGAATGAAATCCTTAATGAGTATACTTTTAAGAGAAAGAGATATAAAAATTATCTGAGTCTCGTACTATGAGATAAAAAAATTTTAGTAAAGAAAGGTCAAAGTTGTGAAACAGCAAAATCGGGGAGAATTTGAATAATAAACTGCACTTATTGGCTAGACCAAAAATTCTGGAACTTTAATTGTAAGAATATAAATGAGTCTAGTTTTAGGAAAAATTAACAGATCACAATTTGGAGTTCCGTAGCTCCAAATATAAATAAATTAATAACTACGACTCGAGAAAATAGCTTAACCAGAATATGAGTAAAAGTGTCATTATGGTTGATTTCCTAAGGAAACATGTTGTTAAAATGCTTATTATTTTCATATGGACTTACTAAGCTTTAAGCTTAGTCCCTCCTCTCCATTTCCTTAGTGTTCTAAGGTTGGCTCGGGGTTGGAGATCGTCGGAGGCAGCATCACACTATCAAGCTATCAACTCCAGAGTATTGTCATACGTGTATTAAACACTTTTAAGTAAGTGGCATGTATAAGGACTAGTTTTTATATTAGATGTTGTTATGATTAGCCAAATGTACCAGCTTATATTGATCTATTGTATATAGCCATGAGATGTGGCTTATTATGGTTATGGCTTGTAAGCCTAATTATTCCTGCTATGGTTTAATGCATGTCATGTGATTATAATTGGTTGCTATGAATAATTAGTATAACACCTGTACACGATGAATGCCCTAGAACCATTCGAGGTAGTCATGGCCATGGAATGAATAAGTGGCTTGGTAGTAAGTTGATAATGATTAAACATGGACAATTGTAGAATCTATAGAGATTAAATGCTGGGTAATAAACACATGTAAGACAACATGCAAATTATTTATTTGAATCTTTCTCAAGGTCAATTAACCATTAAATAGATGCTATAATTTGGGTCCATGATGTGTAAAGTATGAGAAAGAATTAAGGACAACATAAGGCTTGGAAAATAACCTAAGTGTTGGCCACACGGGCAAAGACACGACCATGTGACTCAGCCGTGTGGAGGACACGATCTAGCACACAAGCGTGTGGCTTGATCGTGTGGATCAATTTGTTTGGATGATGTCATAAATAGAGAGTTACACGGGCTGAGGGCACAATCATGTCCCAAGCCACATGGGCGTATGTGACCACATGGTCCAACCCACGCGGGCGCGTGACTCTTCAAAGCAAGAAAATTGGTTAAGTTGTCCAAAGTTTATCGAAAGTTCTCGGTTTAGTCTCGAACCACCCCAATGTATGCTTTAGGCCTCGAAGGCCTGCATAAGCGGCAATATGCATGTGCTTGAGATGCATTAGTTTTGGGCAAAAATTTTGTGGTCCGATTTTTCATGTTATGAATGTTTAAGTCTGGTATCGCCTCGAACCCTGTCTGACGTCAGATGCGGGTAAGGCGTATTACACCGAAGATCTGTGTAAAGAGAAAAGAAAAGCTGACTCTGGTTTTAGAGAGTCTAGAAAATGATTTACAGTCAAATCACATCAATCAACATAAAAAAATTTAAAGAAAATCACCCTCATTCTACAGCTTCTGCGGGAATTTCTATTAAAGACAGAAATGCAAGAAAATCAGGTTCAAAAGCTCAGGCAACATCTGTGGCCAGTGCGGGAAGTGTTAGAAATGCTGCATCTGAATGTAAATATTGTAGTAAGCGACATTACGACGAATGCAGATTAGTGAGTAGAGCTTGTTTTAAATGTGGATCTATGGATCATTTTCTCCGGGATTGTCTAGAAAAGTTCATAGTTGAAAGAGAACAACCAATGAAATCAAGTAACACTGTTGTTAGAGGAAGACCACCCAGAAACACCAAAAATGCTAGTGGTAATTGAGGTGCTACAAGAGATTCGACTGTAAGATCCAAGGCACGAGCACCTGCCAGAGTATATGCTATACGTGCACGAGAGGAAGCATATCACCAGACATTATCACCGGTACTTTTTCTCTCTTTGATGCTGATATAGTTGCGTTGATAGATCCTAGATCAACCCATTCATATATCTATATGAATTTAGTATTTAAAAAGAGTTTACATGTTGAGTTTATAGAATTTGTTATTAAAGTATCGAATCCCATAGGCAAGTTTATTTTAGTTGATAAAATTTGTAAGAATTATCTTTTGATGATCCGAGGTTACTATTTTTGGGTTGATTTGATGCTTCTGCCATTTGATAAGTTTGATGTGATTTTGGGTATGGACTGGCTAACTATGCATGATGCAGTTGTGAATTGTAGACAGAAGACTATTGAATTGAAATGTCAAAATTGTGAGATTCTTCGGATTGATTCTAATGATTCGAATGAATTACCTACTATAATATCATCTATGTTAGCTCAGAAATACTTGAGAAAGGGCTATGATGTATATCTTGCATATATTTTGGACACCAAGGTGTCAGAATCAAAGATTGAATCCGTACCTATTGTTTGTGAATTCTCGGATGTATTTCCAGAAGAATTACCGAGATTACTGCCAATCAGAAAAGTCGAATTTGGTATTGAGTTAATACTGAGAACAACTCCAATATTGATAGCTCCTTATAGATTGGCTCCAACAAAATTGAAAGATTTGAACGCTCAGTTGCAAGAATTGTCAGACAGAGGTTTTGTACAATCAAGTTATTCTCCTTGGGGTGCACCAGTACTGTTTGTGAAAAAGAAAGATGGCTCTATGCGTATGTGTATCGACTATAGACAGTTGAATAAAGTGACTGCAAAGAACAAATACCCTCTCCCGTGGATTGATGACTTATTTGATAAGTTGAAAGGTGTTACGGTATTTTCAAAAATCGATCTGAGATCGGGTTACTATCAGTTGCGAGTTAAAGAGTCAGATGTGCCGAAAACTGCTTTTAGAACAAGGTATGGTCATTATGAATTCCTTGTTATACTTTTCGGGTTAACTAATGCTCCTGCCATTTTTATGGACTTGATTAATCGTATATTCAAACCGTATTCAGACAGATTTGTTGTGGTATTCATTGACCTTTTTTTAATCTATTCACGAGATGAATTTGATCATGCCAAGCACTTGAGAATTGTGTTACAAACTTTTCGTGATAAGAAATTATTTGCAAAGTTCAGTAAACGTGAATTCTGGCTTAAAGAGGATGGAGTTTTGGGACATTTTGTTTCAACCGACAGTATTTGTAACACCCCTCACCCGAATCCCTCGTCGGAATAGGGTTCGAGGTGTTACCCGACTTAAACTCAGTCAATCACACAAAAACCGTGCTGAAAAATTTCAATCAATTTAAAACTTTTCTTTTCACATACAATCTGTCCCATATATGGGCTTACGAGGCCCAAAACATCACTAGCTAACAAAGGCCAATTCACATGGCCAAAACACTTTATCAATACAAGCCAACACCTTTGGCTAAATTATAATATCACATACTCAACATTAAAACCCTATACATGCCATAGACTCGAAATACTAAGATTTACTTACACCAATAGCGTGAGCTCGAGAGTGTGATAATATCTCCGGTGAACTCCAACTCGAGCAGGTAACAATCTATAAAACTGAGGAATGTAACAACGGAGTAAGCTTTCATAAGCTTAGTAAGTTTTAAGCAATGCAAACAAATAAACGCAATTATACTTCGATTATTAAATTTCTCAAGCGGCCCTATTCTAGGAATGTTACCATCTGGCCGAATATACACATGCACATAATGCACATTCAGCATTCTTATAACACTTAATCTAAATTCATATAACATAAATAAATCAAATACCTTCACATACTTTCACACATTGACCAAATGTATCATGATCATAGATATAGTTATAACATTTGTTCACATATGTCTCACATTACACACTTATGATTCACTTCAAATCAAACTCACATATGAGTACATAATGCGTACCTGGCCCACTTAACGTATTGAATATATTCATTTGCCAATCTAACACGAGGTACCTTAGTCTTAGACTTTTCTCAAATCACCGGCATTTCACCTGCTAGGCTCGAGGCCCAAAATCATTTCACCGGTATTATAGCCTGTTAGGCTCGAAAGCCCGAATAGTATCTCACCGGCATTATAGCCTGCTAGGCTCAAAGGCCCGAATAATATATCACCAGCATTATAGCCTGCTAGGCTCAAAGGCCCGAATAACATTTCACCGGCATTATAGCCTGCTAGGCTCAAAAGCCCGAATAATATTTCACCGGCATTATAGCCTGCGAGGCTCAAAGGCCCGAATAACATTTCACCAGTTCTTTCCCACTTTCATAACTTATACTTCAATCATGTATAACTGAAACACATATCTATGAACAAAGATTTTCATCCTTTCAACCATATAGGGTTTAATTTCTACATTGGAACACATATCTTAGTACATCAGTTAATAGTATCAAATTCGACTAGATATGCTAGTCACATACGGCTCATAACTTTAATTTAATATTCACTCAACACAAAGAACATATATATATTTTCACTGAAGCATCATCTTAATACAATACATCTTGCTCACTGATTTGCACACAACCTTTCAAATTAGCAATTATAAGATGGTTCCGCACATAGTGTAACAGCCCAAAATTGACCCTAGTCGGGAAGTGGTTTCGGGACCGCTAAACCGAGTCACCGAAAGGTTTGAATGTGATGTTTATTGTCTAGAATATGTAATCAAGAATGTGTGAAAATTTCAAGCTTCGATTTAGTCGATTGCATGTGAATTTAGTCAATAGGACTTATATGAGAAAATTTTAAAATGTGATAGGTCAATGCATGAGGACCTATTAGTGCATGTGGAAGAAAAAGGGGACTTGCATGTCAAATTCCCCCTCCCTAATGTGTAGTGGCCGGCCATGCTATGGGTGGAAACATGTTGGGAACATGTTGGCCTAGTGAGGTATGTAGGATATAATATAATAAGAAGTATGGGGAATAAAGAAATGGAAAAAGGAAAGGATGTGTGTAATTGTTTCTTCCCCTCCCCATTGCCGTGAAAGTAAGAAAGAAAGCAAATGAAAAAAAAAGGCTTCATCCTTGTCTTCTTGGCCGAATTGAAGGAAGGAATAGGGGCAAAGAACTTTCGGTCATTTGAATGCTTAATAAGGTTAGTATATCGTGTTAAAGTTGTGAAATTTTAGCTTGTTTTAGGTTAATTATCATGGTTCTTACTTAGACCATGCAAAATTTTTAACTTTGATGGATGGATGGAGCATTCGGCTATGGCTATTAAAGAAGGAAATTTGATTACTTCCTTAAAGTTTTGATGAAGAATGTGTTGAGGAAAGAAATTGATCTTGCTAAAAATATAAATTCTAAATGCTCATATATGTAATACCCAAATAAAAATGTTTGATGTCTTGAACAAATATTGTTTCGATGGGTGGAATGAGTAATGTCATGTATAGGTTTCGGCTATGGATTTTCATGTTTAATATTTTTATGTTGGTGTTCAAATTGAAAATGGATGTTAGTTGTGCTATAACACTTGCTTAATGATGAAAGGATCATGAGCTTAGGGCTTGAGAGGCATTCGGCTTTGGAGTAAAAATAATAGAAATGGTGTTTAGTCAATGCAAGTGTCCATACTTGTAGAATGTATTGAGTGTTGCAATCGGCCTTAACATAGACATGTGTGTGTTCGGCCACATAAATGAGCACCTAAGTTGATGTGTATGTTCGGCCAAAGGTAAGCATGTTGATGGCTTTATCTTGACTTAGAAGGTTCGGCTAAAGGGAAAATTAGCCAATATGTCGAATTCGATTCGTGAATTCGTACATATGTGACTCTAATGTCTAATGTGTATATGGACTAAGTACCTTGAGGTTCTCTTTTGATGTTCGAGTGAATTGTATTGAATCATTTGATGTGATTAAAAATGCATATGACCATTGTGTATTTGAGCTAAAAGGTGGCCATATGACCCATCAAACTCCTTGTCATATTCGGCCATAAGCTAGCAAAATGAGACTTTAATGAGTCAAATTTGTTTGATTTAGCTCAAGGAGTTAAAGGAGGTGAATCGAGCAAAGGCAAAGAAAAGGTCATCGAGTAGCCGAGTTGGAACCGTCTTACCCAACACAAGGTAAGTCATTAAGCATGTAGTTGGTATTATTTCAAATGGTCATAATGTTTATGTATTGATGCTGAATGGAATGAATAAATATACATATATATATATATATGCATGTACGTATGTGATGATGAAATTGTTGAATGAAAAGAAAAGAGGTAAGATGTACTGAGTTGTTGATCTCGGCACTAAACGTGCGGGTATAACCATTTATGACCATGAGATTGGCGCTAAGTGCGCGGGATTAAATTGTACAGCACTAAGTGTGCGATTTGACTATGTTGCACTAAGTGTGCGAAATGAATATGATGCACTAAGTGTGCGAATTGACCATGCGGCACTAAGTGTGCGAGTTTGACTATGTAGCACTAAGTGTGCGATTTGATTACGTAGCACTAAGTGTGCGAGTTGATTATATAGCACTGAGTGTGTGGACTCAATATACATTCGTGAATCATTATGGACACTACGTGTGCGACACTATTGAGTCGATCGCGGACAGCGGATTGGGTAAGTGTCTTGAGTACATGGCTAATAGGTGCTATGCTTATACTTGGTGTTGAGCTCGGTAAGTTTGAACCTATGTGACAAATATACTTGAAGTCACGTACATAAAATTTATCGTAGGATGGGTGAAAGGCCATTTAGTCGTTTGATTGTAACGAAAATAAATTGATTTATGAAAATGCTTCAATGTCCTATTGATGAGTATATGGAACGTGAATGCATGAATTGATATGAAATTGAATCGATAGGTTGGAGGAACTATGGTATGGTTCGGAATGGATGGAGTAATTAGCCTCGTTCCATTTTGTTTTCTCTTGTGATAATGTTATTGATGGATGGTAGTGCATAGCTTATGACTTACTGAGTTATAAACTCACTCGGTGTTTCCTTGTCACCCATTATAGGTTGCTTGGACTCATCTATTTTTGCGGGGTCAGGCCGTCATCGAAGTCATCACACCGGATAGCAAGTTTTGGTACTTTCTTCTTAGTTGGCATAGAAGAACATTTTGGCATGTATAAGCTATTACGTTGTGTTTGAACTTTGGCATGTAAACTTTAAGCCATGCGAAGATGGCACGAATGTTCGATTGAGTTGGATCAAGGGTAGGCATGAAATGGACCTAGTTACTTTCGTAACAGATGCTGGCAGCAGCAGTGTCATGAGATTGAAAAATCACTAAAAATAGTAGGAGTTGAATTAATTGATGAATAAATTATGTAATCGAAGCTCGATGAGTCTGTTTTCATGAGGAAGTAACGAAAAGATCATATGGGCAGCATACTAAGAGATAATCAGATTTTTGTGGGACAGGGCCAGAACGGTTTCTGGATTCCCTGCTCCGACTTTGGAAATTCAATATAAATTAACCAGAGATAATTAGAGGTCGTACCATATATGTAAAGATTCCTCTCTGAGTCTAGTTTCCATAGAAACAAACGGCATCAGTATTGAAGCTCTGTGCAGAGAGATATCCAAGTCGTAATGGGAAAAGGTCAGTGTAGTCGACCCCTGTAACATGGGAGACTTTGACTAATAAACTGTACTAATTGGCCAGACCAAAAATTCTAGAAAAAAATACATACGTGGGGACATGAGTCTAGTTTTAGGGAAAAATCACAAAACTGATTTTCGAGTTGTGGAACTCAAGATATGATTTTTGAAGCGACTAGTACTCAGACTGGGCAGTGTCTGGAAAAATTTTTCAAAGTTTGTTAACATCTCGTGTCCGACTCCGGTGTCGGTCTCGGGTTCGGGGTGTTACATTTTATTGGTATCAAAGCTATGGTTTAGTCGGTTCTAGGACTACCATAGCGCGTATGAGTCTAGCTATACATGCCGAATGTTATTGTTTAAATGTGTGATGACTTCCGACGGTTGAAATGTTTTTGTTTTGATTAGTAAATGGATCCCGGTGTAGAAAGAACCCTAGCGGATGACGTTGAGAGCGTAGCGGCTGCTCCTGCACAAGGGACGCCGCCTGTTGAACCTCAGTCATCTGCGAATAATCAAGGTGAGGGGGCTAAACAAGCCTTCTTTACCATGATGAATGAGTGGGTCGCGCAATATGCCCGAACCAACCCAGCTGTCCAACAATTCCCAAATTTGAATAATCCACCCCCGGAGCCAGTAATGCCATCAGTTACTGATCCTGTGAGGCTGAGTAAGCCACCTGTAGACTTGATTAGGAAGCGCGGGGCTGAGGAGTTCAGGGCCATAGTTACTGATGATGCTGAAAGGGCCGAGTTCTGGCTTGATAACGCCATTCGGGTGTTTGATGAACTGTCATGCACACCCGATGAATGTCTAAAGTGTACTATATCCTTGTTGCGGGACTCAGCCTACTATTGGTGGAGGACCTTGATTTCCATAGTCCCGAACGAGCGAGTAACTTGGGACTTCTTTCAAACGGAATTCCGAAAGAAATTTATTAGCCAACGGTTCATTGATCAGAAGCGTAAGGAGTTCTTGGAACTCAAGCAAGGCCGTATGACTGTATCTGAATATGAACATGAATTCGTAAGACTCAGTAGGTATGCCCGGGAGTGTGGAGCTGATGAGGTTGCTATGTGCAAAAGATTCGAGGAAGGATTGAATGAAGATTTAAAGCTACTAATGGGTATTTTGGAAATAAAAGAATTCGTAACACTAGTCGAACGAGCCTGCAAGGCGGAAGAACTTGGAAAGGAGAAGAGGAAGGCTGAATTTGAAGCTAGAGATTATCATAAAAGATCGACGGGTAAAGCTCCGTTCTCAGCTGTAAAGAAGTTCAGGGAGGACATTAATAAGTCGAGGGCGACTGCGGGAATTTCCATCAGGGCAAGACCATCGATGGGCTCCCGAGCTACTTCGGTAGCTAGTGTGGGCAATAATCGTCACGAGAAACCTGAATGTCCCCAATGTGGAAGACGACACCTAGGTGAATGTTGGGGCAAGTCTACTAGTAGGGCCTATTACGGATGCGGTTCGAAGGACCACTTCATTAGAGATTGCACGGAGCTGGATGAGAAGAATAAGATTCAAGGTGCAAGACCTAGTGGAGTGACATCTAGAGGTAGACCACCGAGAATTTTAGGAGGCAGGGGTGGTAGTCAGAGGGGGGCCTCTGATACGGCCGATCGAGCTGAGAACCGTACTCCTGCTAGAGCATATGCCATTCGCGCACGAGAGGAGGCATTCTCCCCCGACGTCATCACTGGTACCTTCACTCTCTTTGATACTAATGTGATTGCATTGATTGACCCTGGTTCTACTCATTCATATGTATGCGAAACCTTAGCAACCAGTAAGACTCTACCTGTTGAGTCTACTGAGCTCGTAATTCGAGTATCAAACCCTTTGGGTCAATGCGTACTTGTTGATAAAGTGTGTAAGAGATGCCCTCTAATAATCCGAGAATCCTGTTTTCCGGCCGATTTGATGCTTTTGCCGTTCGACGAGTTTGATGTTATTCTTGGTTTGGATTGGTTGACCGCGCATGATGCGGTTGTGAATTGCAAAAGCAAGACCATTGATTTGAGGTGCACAAATAACGAGATAATTCGAATTGAGTCTACGGACTTAAGGGGATTGCCAGCTGTAATATCGGCAATGTTGGCCCAGAAATATGTAAGAAAAGGGTGCGAAGCATACCTCGCGTATGTACTTGATGACAAGGAGTTAGAAAAGAAACTCGAATCGGTGCCGGTGGTTTGTGAATACCCGGATGTTTTTCCTGAAGAGCTACCGGGTTTGCCACCTGTTCGGGAGGTAGAGTTTGGTATTGAGCTTGTACCTGGAACTACGACAATTTCGATCGCTCCGTATCGTATGGCACTAACCGAGTTAAAAGAGTTGTAAGCTCAGTTGCAAGAATTGACGGATAGAGGTTTCGCTCGACCGAGTTTCTCACCTTGGGGTGCACCAGTATTGTTCGTAAAAAGAAGGACGGAACCATGAGGTTGTGCATTGACTATCGTCAACTGAATAAAGTGACGATAAAGAATAAGTATCCGTTACCGCGTATTGATGATCTGTTCGATCAATTAAAGGGACCATCAGTGTTTTCAAAGATAGATTTGAGATCGGGTTATTATCAGTTGCGGATTCGAGATTCGGACGTACCCAAAACTGCTTTCAGAACGAGGTACGGTCACTACGAGTTCTTAGTGATGCCCTTTGGGCTCACTAATGCCCCTGCGGTGTTTATGGATTTGATGAATCGGATCTTCAGACCATATTTGGATCGGTTCGTAGTTGTGTTCATTGATGACATCTTGGTCTATTCAAGAGATGAGACCGAACATGCTGAGCATCTGAGGCTAGTGTTACAAATTTTGTGGGATAAGCAGTTATATGCTAAGTTTAGTAAGTGTGAGTTCTGGTTAAGAGAGGTTAGCTTCTTGGGTCATGTGGTATCCGCATCGGGTATTCGAGTTGACCCGGGCAAAATTTCAGCCATACTTAACTAGAAGCCTCCGAGAAATGTTACCGAAGTCCGGAGCTTTCTAGGACTCGCCGGTTATTACCGACGATTTGTCAAAGGTTTCTCGATGATGGCCACACCAATGACGAAGTTACTTCAAAAGGATGTTAAGTTCGAATGGACGGAGAAATGTCAGAAAAGCTTCGATCAACTGAAAACTCATTTGACTGAAGCTCCAATTTTAGTGCAACCCGAATCGGGTAAAGAGTTTGTCATTTATAGTGACGCATCCCTACTTGGGTTGGGTTGCGTATTGATGCAAGAAGGTCGAGTTGTGGCCTATGCGTCGAGACAATTGAAGCCACACGAGAGAAATTATCCGACCCATGATCTCGAACTAGCCGCCATTGTGTTTGCATTGAAAATATGGCGACATTATTTGTTTGGTGAGAAGTGCCATGTGTTTTCGGATCACAAAAGTCTCAAATATTTGATGACTCAACGAGACTTGAATCTGCGACAAAGACGTTGGCTTGAGTTGTTGAAAGATTTCGAGCTTGTCATTGATTACCACCCGGGAAAGGCTAATGTGGTTGCGGACGCCTTAAGCCAGAAATCACTGTTTGCTTTGCGAGCGATGAATGTACACTTGTCTGTTCTACCTGACAATGTGTTAGTAGCTGAATTAAAAGCCAGACCATTATTGACTCATCAAATTCGTGAAGCTCAGAAAGTCGATGATGAATTGGTTGCAAAACGAGCTGAGTGTGTTACGAACAAGGAATCGGAGTTTCAGATTGATGATGATGGTTGTTTGAGGTTTAGAAGTCGTTTGTGTGTTCCAAGGAATTCGGAACTCATTCCGATGATTCTGAACGAAGCCTATTGTAGCCGAATGTCAATTCACCCGGGGAGCACGAAAATGTACAACGACTTGAAACGTCAGTTTTGGTGGCATGGTATGAAACGAGACATCTCCGACTTTGTTTCGAGATGTTTAATATGTCAACAAGTGAAAGCGGAACATCAAGTGCCTTCAGGGTTACTTCAGCCGATCATGATACCCGAGTGGAAATGGGACCGAGTCACAATGGACTTTGTGTCTGGACTGCCATTGTCCGCAAGTAAGAAGGATGCGATTTGGGTTGTTGTTGATAGGCTGACTAAGTCGGCTCACTTTATCCCCGTGCGTACGGATCTTTCATTGGATAAACTAGCCGAATTGTATGTCTCTCAGATTGTGAGATTACATGGAGTACCTATTTCTATCGTGTCGGATAGAGATCCGAGATTTACCTCACGATTTTGGAAGAAATTGCAAGAAGCTTTGGGTACCAAGCTGCATTTTAGCACCGCTTTTCACCCCCAAACCGATGGTCAATCCGAGCGGATAATTCAGATACTTGAGGATATGTTGAGATGTTGCATCCTCGAGTTCAGTAGTTCATGGGAACGGTATTTATCTTTGATTGAATTCTCTTACAACAATAGTTTTCAATCAAGTATTAAGATGGCACCTTATGAGGCTTTGTACGGTCGTAAATGCCGTACGCTATTGTTTTGGACCGAGCTCGGTGAAAGTAAAATTTTCGGAGTTGATTTGATTAAAGATGCCGAACAAAAAGTAAAGGTAATCCGCGAAAGTCTGAAGGTAGCCACAGATCGTCAAAAATCGTATGCGGATTTAAAACGAAAGGACATTGAATATCAGGTGGGAGATAAAGTGTTTCTTAAAGTGTCACCTTGGAAGAAGGTACTCAGATTTGGCCGTAAAGGCAAGTTGAGCCCGAGATTCATTGGGCCGTACGAAATTTCCGAACGAGTGGGGCCGGTTGCATATAGATTGATTTTGCCCCCTGAACTTGAAAGGATGCACGATGTCTTTCATGTTTCGATGCTTCGGCGCTATAGATCTGATCCTTCGCACATAATTAGTCCGTCGGAGGTTGAAATTCAGGCTGATATGAGTTATGAAGAAGAGCCGATGTGTATCCTAGCTCGTGAAGTGAAGGGGTTGCGAAACAAAAGGGTTCCGATAGTAAAGGTGTTATGGCTCAAACACGGGATCGAGGAAGCTACTTGGGAAACCGAGAGCTCGATGAAAGAACGATACCCAAACCTATTTACCGGTAAGATTTTCGGGGACGAAAATTTCCTGAGTGGGGGAGAGTTGTAACAGCCCAAAATTGACCCTAGTCGGGAAGTGGTTTCGGGACCGCTAAACCGAGTCACCGAAAGGTTTGAATGTGATGTTTATTGTCTAGAATATGTAATCAGGAATGTGTGAAAATTTCAAGCTTCGATTTAGTCGATTGCATGTGAATTTAGTCAATAGGACTTATATGAGAAAATTTTAAAATGTGATAGGTCAATGCATGAGGACCTATTAGTGCATGTGGAAGAAAAAGGGGACTTCCATGTCAAATTCCCCCTCCCTAATGTGTAGTGGCCGGCCATGCTATGGGTGGAAACATGTTGGGAACATGTTGGCCTAGTGAGGTATGTAGGATATAATATAATAAGAAGTATGGGGAATAAAGAAATGGAAAAAGGAAAGGATGTGTGTAATTGTTTCTTCCCCTCCCCATTGCCGTGAAAGTAAGAAAGAAAGCAAATGAAAAAAAAAGGCTTCATCCTTGTCTTCTTGGCCGAATTGAAGGAAGGAATAGGGGCAAAGAACTTTCGGCCATTTGAATGCTTAATAAGGTTAGTATATCGTGTTAAAGTTGTGAAATTTTAGCTTGTTTTAGGTTAATTATCATGGTTCTTACTTAGACCATGCAAAATTTTTAACTTTGATGGATGGATGGAGCATTCGGCTATGGCTATTAAAGAAGGAAATTTGATTACTTCCTTAAAGTTTTGATGAAGAATGTGTTGAGGAAAGAAATTGATCTTGCTAAAAATATAAATTCTAAATGCTCATATATGTAATACCCAAATAAAAATGCTTGATGTCTTGAACAAATATTGTTTCGATGGGTGGAATGAGTAATGTCATGTATAGGTTTCGGCTATGGATTTTCATGTTTAATATTTTTATGTTGGTGTTCAAATTGAAAATGGATGTTAGTTGTGCTATAACACTTGCTTAATGATGAAAGGATCATGAGCTTAGGGCTTGAGAGGCATTCGGCTTTGGAGTAAAAATAATAGAAATGGTGTTTAGTCAATGCAAGTGTCCATACTTGTAGAATGTATTGAGTGTTGCAATCGGCCTTAACATAGACATGTGTGTGTTCGGCCACATAAATGAGCACCTAAGTTGATGTGTATGTTCGGCCAAAGGTAAGCATGTTGATGGCTTTATCTTGACTTAGAAGGTTCGGCTAAAGGGAAAATTAGCCAATATGTCGAATTCGATTCGTGAATTCGTACATATGTGACTCTAATGTCTAATGTGTATATGGACTAAGTACCTTGAGGTTCTCTTTTGATGTTCGAGTGAATTGTATTGAATCATTTGATGTGATTAAAAATGCATATGACCATTGTGTATTTGAGCTAAAAGGTGGCCATATGACACATCAAACTCCTTGTCATATTCGGCCATAAGCTAGCAAAATGAGACTTTAATGAGTCAAATTTGTTTGATTTAGCTCAAGGAGTTAAAGGAGGTGAATCGAGCAAAGGCAAAGAAAAGGTCATCGAGTAGCCGAGTTGGAACCGTCTTACCCAACACAAGGTAAGTCATTAAGCATGTAGTTGGTATTATTTCAAATGGTCATAATGTTTATGTATTGATGCTGAATGGAATGAATAAATATACATATATATATATGCATGTACGTATGTGATGATGAAATTGTTGAATGAAAAGAAAAGAGGTAAGATGTACTGAGTTGTTGATCTCGGCAGTAAACGTGCGGGTATAACCATTTATGACCATGAGATTGGCGCTAAGTGCGCGGGATTAAATTGTACAGCACTAAGTGTGCGATTTGACTATGTTGCACTAAGTGTGCGAAATGAATATGATGCACTAAGTGTGCGAATTGACCATGCGGCACTAAGTGTGCGAGTTTGACTATGTAGCACTAAGTGTGCGATTTGATTACGTAGCACTAAGTGTGCGAGTTGATTATATAGCACTGAGTGTGCGGACTCAATATACATTCATGAATCATTATGGACACTACGTGTGCGACACTATTGAGTCGATCGCGGACAGCGGATCGGGTAAGTGTCTTGAGTACATGGCTAATAGGTGCTATGCTTATACTTGGTGTTGAGCTCGGTAAGTTTGAACCTATGTGACAAATATACTTGAAGTCACGTACATAAAATTTATCGTAGGATGGGTGAAAGGCCGTTTAGTCGTTTGATTGTAACGAAAATAAATTGATTTATGAAAATGCTTCAATGTCCTATTGATGAGTATATGGAACGTGAATGCATGAATTGATATGAAATTGAATCGATAGGTTGGAGGAACTATGGTATGGTTCGGAATGGATGGAGTAATTAGCCTCGTTCCATTTTGTTTTCTCTTGTGATAATGTTATTGATGGATGGTAGTGCATAGCTTATGACTTACTGAGTTATAAACTCACTCGGTGTTTCCTTGTCACCCATTATAGGTTGCCTGGACTCATCTATTTTTGCGGGGTCAGGCCGTCATCGAAGTCATCACACCGGATAGCAAGTTTTGGTACTTTCTTCTTAGTTGGCTTAGAAGAACATTTTGGCATGTATAAGCTATTACGTTGTGTTTGAACTTTGGCATGTAAACTTTAAGCCATGCGAAGATGGCACGAATGTTCGATTGAGTTGGATCAAGGGTAGGCATGAAATGGACCTAGTTACTTTCGTAACAGATGCTGGCAGCAGCAGTGTCATGAGATTGAAAAATCACTAAAAATAGTAGGAGTGGAATTAATTGATGAATAAATTATGTAATCGAAGCTCGATGAGTCTGTTTTCATAAGGAAGTAACGAAAAGATCATATGGGCAGTATATTAAGAGATAATCAGATTTTTGTGGGACAGGGCCAGAACGGTTTCTGGATTCCCTGCTCCGACTTTGGAAATTCAATATAAATTAACCAGAGATAATTAGGGGTCGTACCATATATGTACAGATTCCTCTCTGAATCTAGTTTTCATAGAAACAAACGGCATCAGTATTGAAGCTCTGTGCAGAGAGATATCCAAGTCGTAATGGGAAAAGGTCAGTGTAGTCGACCCCTGTAACATGGGAGACTTTGACTAATAAACTGTACTAATTGGCCGGACCAAAAATTCTAGAAAAAATACATACGTGGGGACATGAGTCTAGTTTCAGGGAAAAATCACAAAACTGATTTTCGAGTTGTGGAACTCAAGATATGATTTTTGAAGCGACTAGTACTCAGACTGGGCAGTGTCTGGAAAAATTTTTCAAAGTTTGTTAACATCTCGTGTCCGACTCCGGTGTCGGTCTCGGGTTCGGGGTATTACACATAGCCCATCCTTATCGATAATTTACGATGGTTTTACCTTTACTCACAGATATGACATAGGCATTTTTACCTATGCTTCTCAATTCACATTCATGATTCAATTCCAATCGATTTAACATGCATAAGTACATATCGCAAACCTGACCAACTTAATGTATTGAACGAAATCGATTGTCGATTTAACACAAGGTCTCATAGTTGAACATAAACATGAAACCATTTCTTATATGTTCGATTCACATCAATCATCAAATTCATTTAATTCACATGTACTTAATTAGGTTGTTCGTACCTGAATAATTTACTTTACGGAATGAATCCACATATTGTGACAGCCCTAAATTGACCCTAGTCTGAAAGCGGTTCCGGGACCGCTAAACTGAATCACCGAAGTATTTGAATATAATATTTATTGTCTAAAATATGTGGATATGAATTTGTGAAAGTTTTAAGCTTCGATTTAGTCAATTGCATGTGAATTTAGTTAATAGGACTTAGGTGTGACACTTTTCAAATGTGATAGGTTAATCTATAAGGATCTAATAGTGCATGATGTCAAAAAAAGTGTACTTGCATGTCAAATTAGCCAAATCTTGGATAGTGGCCGACCATGGTATGGGCTATTAATGGTAACATGTATTTTTCTATTAACATTTTTTAGTTACAAAATAAAATAATGAATTAAGAATAATAAAACATGAGGTGAGTGGGAGGAGAAACCAAAGTTGTTTCATCCTTGCTCCTCCATTGTCGTGACTTGAAGGAGGAAGAAGCAAAGAATTCTCTTGCTTCATGTTCGGTTGGTTGATGATTAGGAAGAGGTAAGTTTGATGTTATTCCATGAAATTCATGCATATTTTTAGTTGTTAGTTTGAATTCTACCTAGCCCATGGTTTAAATCTTTGCTATTCGATGGAGATGATACTCGGCCATGGATGTTGTCTTTCTTGGTTGGTGTTTGATGTTGTGTTGATGAGGTATGAAGATGATAGAGTTTGAGTGCTTAACAAAAAGGATTGGATGTGAGTGTGTGTGAGAATTTGAAAAGGATGGGTCTTAGCAACTTCATGAAGTGTTCGGCCATGGTGATAAAATGTTGTATTGTGTTTAAACTTAGAATTTTTAGTTATATGGTTAGTATAGGTATGGATAACCGAATATGAGAGCATGAATAGATGAAGAGTTTTGTAATTATAAAAAAAAATGGGTTAATTGATATGTGGTAAATGTTAAGTGTTAAATGGAATGGAAATGATATCATATTGGAATATGTATACTCGACCACATGAATGAATACATAGATTGGTGTTGCATGTATTCGGCTATAGGTAAGCATATTGATGATTCTATCTTGACTTAGATAATCGGCTAAAGGAGAATATTAGCTAATATGTTGAATTTGATTCATGATTTCATATATATGACTCTAATGTCTAATATATATATATGGGCTAAGTACCTTGAATTTCTCTTGATGTTCAAGATGATTAAATCAATTTATTTGTTAAATTAAGCTCAAGAGCAAAGGGGAACTAAATCCGATAAAGGAAAGGAAAAAGTAATTGAATAGCCGTTGAAGTCGTCCGACAACATCCGAGGTAAGTCTTCGAGTAATGGAACTTAGTTTATGATTTGTTTAAGTCATGATACATAAGCATAACAAATAAACAGTGATATAATGATTCTACTTGAGTTATATATTGAGGTAATTAGTTTATACTTATGACGGGCAGCCGAATGTGTATAGAGATCATGTTATGAAGTAAATCAAAATCATGCTCTTTGTATGTGGCTATTGAGCCGAAAATGGTAATGGTTGATAAGTGTCTTGTGTTTGAGTTCTAGTAATGAAAATGAAATATAGATGTGTTATGATTTATTGATATATGTGCATGATTATTCGAATGATACCCGGGCTAAGATCCGAAGGCATTTGTGCTAGTGATTTTATCCGGGCTAAGATCCGAAGGCATTTGTGCTAGTGATTATATCCGGGCTAAGATCCGAAGGCATTTGTGCTAGAGATTATATCCAGGCTAAGTCCCGAAGGCATTTGTGCTAGTGACTATATCCGGGCTAAGTCCCGAAGGCATTTGTGCTAGTGACTATGTCTGGGCTAAGTCCCGAAGGCATTCGTGCGAGTTGCTATATCCGGCTAAATTTCGAAGGTACTTGGGTTTGGATATGAGCGATCTTGCTGTAATAATTTCAATTAATACGCTCATAAAATCCAAACGATGAGGTATGTTTCGTATATGCATCGGAAAAGTTGATTCCTTTTTAATAGTATTCGCTCAATTGATTAACGATCTTCCGGCCTTTAGATAGGTTTGATTCCCTATGTATGAATATAATGGTTGAAGCGTGAAGTAAGTATGATTTTGAGAATATGCATATATGCAATTATTCATTTGGTCGTATGAACGCTATACTTTAGTCGTAAATAATTTCATTACTCAAAACTTACTAAGCATTAAATGCAAATTCTGTTTCTTTAATTCTCTATTTTATAGATTTTGTTTGTCAGCTACCGGACTCGGGATTGTCAAAGTCGAAGTCGTCCACACTATCTAAGTCCTTTTGGTACTCTTTTGGTTGAACTTTGATAGAGGCATGTATAGGACTGACCTTTGTTGTTAATTAAGTACCTTTTGGTAATGTATACATTCGGATAGCCATGCGAAAATGGCTTATATATTTCGAGCATAGCATTATAATCATTTTGTATATATGGTTATTGAGTGGTATGGATATGCTTGGTAATGACTAGCCATTGGAATGGTTAATCATGATCATATTTGGTGCCATGTATGTCAAGTGGCTAGTTGAATCATGGAAACTATGAAATAGGTGAGATTTACCTTAAAGTAGATGCTGACAGCAGCAGTGATGTGAGTTTGAAAAATCACTAAAAATAGTAGAAATGTAATTAAATAATGAATAAATTATGTAATCGAATCTTGATGAGTCTATTTTCATATTAAAGAAACGAAACAACCATAGAGCGATTTCTGGATCCCCTGTTCTGACTTTGGAAATTCACGATAAATTAACCAGAGATAATTAGAAGTCATGCTTTATATGTACAGATTCATTTTTGAGTCTAGTTTCATTAGAAACAAACGGAATAAGTATTGAAGCCCTGTACAGGGAGATATCTAAGTCGTAATGCATGAAGGTCAGAGTAGTCAAACCCTGAAACAGGGGAGATTTTAACTAATAAACTGTACTAATTGACCAAACCAAAAATTCTAGAAAAAAATTTTTAGATGGATATATGAGTCTAGTTTCAGGAAAAATTTACGAAATCAGTTTTCGAGTTTTGGAACTCAAGATATGATTTTTAAAGTGACTGTGATGTAGTTAACCAGCTTGTCTGGGAATTTTAAAATGAACTGTGTAAATAAATGAATTAAGTCCGTTAACACCTCGTGTTCGACTCCGGCAATAGTCTCGAGTACGGGGCGTTACAATTTTATTGGTATCAGAGCCAGGTTTAGTCGATTCTAGGACTACCGTAATACGTTCGGGTCTAGCTATACATGCCATTGTGTGTCTATTTGATATTGTGGTGATTTCTGACAGTTAAAAATGTGTTTGTTTATTGTAATGGATCCCGATCCCAACTGAGCGGTAGCTGATGATCTTGCGAGTGTAGCGCCTGCTCCCGCACAAGGGACAGCGCCGGTGGACTCTCAACCTATTGCTAGTAATCAAAATGATGAAGCTAAATAGGCTTTTTATAGCGTGATGAATGATTGGTTCAACCAATACATTCGAACTAATACGGCTATTCCACAACCCCCATTCCCGACTAATACAACCCCTACACATGCGATACCTCCGGTAACTGACCAGATAAGGTTAAATAAGCCCCCAGTTGATAGAATCCGAAAACACGAGGCTACTGAATTGAAAGCTACAGACAGCGACGATGCCGAGCAAGCTGAATTTTGGTTGGACAACACTATTCGGGTACTTGAAAAACTATCTTGCACACCCGATGAATGCCTAAAGTGTACTATCTCCTTGCTACGTGATTCCGCCTACTATTGGTGGAATACGTTGATTTCTGTTGTGCCCAGAAAGCAAGTAACTTGGGAGTTTTTCCAAATCGAGTTTCGAAAAAAGTATATCAGCCAGAGATTCATTGATCAAAAACGGAAAGAATTTCTTGAACTTAAACAAGGTTCCATGTCGGTTACTGACTATGAACGAAAGTTTGTAAGGCTTAGCCGGTACGCGCGAGAATGCATTTCTTCAGAAGCTGTGATGTGTAAATGTTTCGAAGATGGACTGAATGATGATATAAAGCTGTATGTTGGCATTTTAGAAATCAGAGAATTTGTGGTACTTGTCGAGCGAGCTTGCAAAGCCGAAGAGCTCAGTAAGGAGAAAAGAAAAGCTGATATGGGAGCAAAGGAGTTTCGTAAGAGATCTTTGGGAAAGCCCTTTCAACAGTCATCGAAGAAATTTAGAGATGATTTAGGCCGATCTAAAGACACTTCGGGCTTTTCTAGACGAGATCGTGATCGACCCCCTGTGAGTACACGAGTCACTTCGGTTGCCAGTGTTAGAAATGATCGTCGAGACAGAACAGAGTGCCAGTATTGTGGTAAATGGCATTTGGGGAGTTGTAGATTCCATGACCGCTCCTGTTATAAGTGCGGATCAGCTGACCACTTTATTAAGGATTGCCCGAGACTGTCTGAACAAAATGTAAATCAGAGTGGGAAACCAGGTGCTACTACTGCTCGGGGTAGACCATCTAGAAATACGGGGAATGCTAGTGGTGGTCAGAGAGGATCTAGAGATGCTACAACCAGATCTGAGGCTCATGCTCCTACTAGAGCTTATGCTATACGCGTACGCGAGGATGCTTCCTCGCCAGATGTTATTACCGGTACTTTCACTCTCTTTGATACTAATGTGATTGCTTTGATTGACCCTGGTTCTACTCATTCATATGTATGTGAGACCTTAGCATCCAGTAAGACTTTACCTGTTGAGTCTACTGAGTTCGTAATTTGAGTGTCGAATCCCTTGGGTCGTTATGTGCTTGTCGATAAGGTGTGTAAGAAATGCCCCCTAGTAATCAGAGGTTCCTGCTTTCCGGCCGATTTGATGCTTTTACCGTTTGATGAATTTGATGTTATTCTCGGTTTGGATTGGTTGACCGTACATGATGCAATTGTGAATTGCAAAAGTAAGACTATTGATTTGAGGTGTGCAAATAATGAGATAATCTGAGTTGAGTCTACTATTTTGAATGGATTGCCAACAATAATATCCTCGATGTTAGCTCAAAAATATGTGAGAAAGGGGTGTGAAGCGTACCTTGCATACATACTTGATAATAAAGAGTCAGAAAAGAAACTTGAATCGGGACCAGTGGTTTGTGAATATCCGGATGTTTTTCCCGAAGAATTACCGGGGTTACCACCTGTTCGGGAAGTAGAGTTTGGCATCAAACTTGTACCTGGGACTACACCGATTTTGATAGCTCCGTATCGTATGGCACCAACGGAATTAAAGGAATTGAAAGCTCAGTTGCAAGAGTTGATGGATAGAGGTTTCGCTCGACTGAGTTTCTCACCTTGGGGTGCACCAGTATTGTTTGTGAAAAAGAAGGACGGAACCAGGAGGTTGTGCATCGACTATCGTCAACTAAATAAAGTGACAATAAAGAATAAATATTCATTACCGCGTATTGATGATTTGTTTGATCAACTAAAGGGAGCCTCAGTGTTTTCAAAGATAGATTTGAGATCGGGTTATTATCAGTTGCAAGTTCGAGACTCAGATATACCCAAAACTGCTTTCAGAACGAGATACGGTCACTACGATTTTTTAGTGATGCCATTTGGGCTCACTAATTCCCCGGCAGTATTTATGGATTTGATGAGTCGGATCTTCAGACCGTATTTGGATCGATTTGTAGTCGTGTTTATCGATGATATCTTGGTCTATTCGAGAAATGAAACCGATCATGCTGAACACCTGGGATTAGTGTTGCAGATTTTACGGGATAAGCAGTTATATGCTAAGTTCAGTAAGTGTGAGTTCTGGTTAAGAGAGGTTAGCTTCTTGGGTCATGTGGTATCTGCATCGGGTATTCGAGTTGATCCGAGTAAAATTTCGACCATACTTAATTGGAAGCCTCCGAGAAATATTACTAAAGTTCGAAGCTTTTTGGGACTTGCCGATTACTACAGATGCTTTGTAAAGGGTTTCTCGATGATAGCCACACAAATAACGAAACTACTTTAGAAAGATGTTAAGTTTGAATGGACAGAAAAGTGTCAGGAAAGTTTCGATCAACTGAAAACTTATTTGACTAAAGCTCCAGTACTAGTGCAGCCCGAATCAGGCAAGGAGTTTGTCATTTACAGTGATGCATCCTTACTTGGGTTGGGTTGTGTATTGATGCAAGAAGGTCGAGTTGTAGCTTATGTGTCGAGACAATTGAAGGCACATGAGAAAAATTATCCAACCCATGATCTCGAACTAGCTGCCATCGTATTCGCTTTGAAAACATGGCGACATTACTTATTTGGTGAGAAGTGCCATGTATATTCGGATCACAAAAGTCTCAAATATTTGATGACTCAAAGAGACTTAAATCTGCGACAAAGACGTTGGCTTGAGTTATTAAAAGATTATGAGCTTGTCATTGACTATCACCCGGGAAAAGGCTAATGTGGTTGAGGATGCTTTAAGTCGTAAATCACTGTTTGCTTTACGAGCGATGTATGTACACTTTTTTGTTCTATCCGACAATGTGTTAGCAGCTGAATTAAAGGCCAAACCCTTGTTGACTCATCAAATTCGTGAAGCTCAGAAAGTGGATGATGAATTGGTTGCAAAACGGGCTGAATGTGTTTCGAACGTGGAATCAGAGTTTCAAATTGACGATGACGATTGTTTGAGGTTCAGAAGTTGTTTGTGTGTCCCAAGAAATTCAGAACTTATTTCGATGATTCTGAACGAAGCTCACTGTAGCCGAATGTCAATTCACCCGGGGAGTATGAAAATGTACAACGATCTGAGACGTCAGTTTTGGTGGCATGGTATGAAATGAGACATTTCCGATTTTGTTTCGAAGTGTTTAATATGTCAACAAGTGAAAGCGGAACATCAAGTGCCTACAGGTTTACTTCAGCCAATCATGATACCTGAATGGAAATGGGAACGAATCACGATGGATTTTGTATCGGGGTTGCCATTGTCGGCAAGTAAGAAAGATGCAATTTGGGTTGTTGTTGATACACTGACTAAGTCGACTCATTTTATTCCCGTGCGTACGGATTATTCACTGGATAAACTAGCTGAATTGTATGTTTCTCAGATTGTGAGATTACACGGGGTACCTATTTCTATTGTGTCAAATAGAGATCCGAGATTCACCTCGCGATTTTGGAAGAAATTGCAAGAAGCTTTGGGTACCAAGTTGCATTTTAGCACCGCTTTTCATCCACAGACTGATGGTCAATCCGAGCGGATAATTCAAATACTCGAGGATATGTTGAGATGTTGCATCTTGAGTTTAGTGGTTCATGGGAGCGGTATTTACCTTTGATTGAATTCGCTTACAACAATAGTTTTCAATCAAGTATTAAGATGGCACCTTAAGAGGCTTTGTACGGTCGTAAATGCCGTACACCATTGTTTTGGACTGAGCTCGGTGAAAGTAAAATTTTCGGAGTTAATTTGATTAAAGATGCTAAGCAGAAAGTAAAAATAATTCGTGAAAGTCTGAAGGCAGCATCAGATCGTCAGAAGTCGTACGCGGATTTAAAACGAAGAGATATTGAGTATCAGGTGGGAGACAAAGTGTTTCTTAAAGTTTCACCTTGGAAAAAGATACTCAGATTTGGCCGTAAGGGCAAACTGAGTCCGAGGTTCATAGGGCCGTATGAAATATCCGAACGAGTTGGTCCAGTGGCATATAGATTGATTTTACCCCCTGATCTCGAAAAGATTCACAACGTTTTTCATGTTTCGATGCTTCGACGTTACAGATCCGATCCTTCGCACGTAATAAATCCCTCCAAGGTCGAAATTCAAGCCGATATGAGTTATGAAGAAGAACCGATTCGTATCCTAGCCCGTGAAGTGAAAGAGTTACGAAACAAAAGGGTTCCGTTAGTAAAGGTGTTATGGCTCAAACACGGGGTCGAAGAAGCTACTTGGGAAACTGAGAACTCTATGAAAGAATGATACCCAAACCTATTTACCGGTAAGATTTTCGGGGACGAAAATTTCTTAAGTGGGGGAGAGTTGTGACAGCCCTAAATTGACCCTAGTCGAAAAGCGGTTTCAGGACCGCTGAACTGAATCACCGAAGTATTTGAATATAATATTTATTGTCTAAAATATGTGGATATGAATGTGTGAAAGTTTTAAGCTTCGATTTAGTCGATTGCATGTGAATTTAGTTAATAGGACTTAGGTGTGACACTTTTCAAATGTGATAGGTTAATCTATAAGGATCTAATAGTGCATGATGTCAAAAAAAGTGTACTTGCATGTCAAATTAGCCAAATCTTGGATAGTGGCCGTCCATGGTATGGGCTATTAATGGTAACATGTATTTTTCTATTAACATTTTTTAGTTACAAAATAAAATAATGAATTAAGAATAATAAAACATGAGGTGAGTGGGAGGAGAAACCAAAGTTGTTTCATCCTTGCTCCTCCATTGTCGTGACTTGAGGGAGGAAGAAGAAAATAATTCTCTTGCTTCATGTTCGGTTGGTTGATGATTAGGAAGAGGTAAGTTTGATGTTATTCCATGAAATTCATCCATATTTTTAGTTGTAAGTTTGAATTCTACCTAGCCCATGGTTTAAATCTTTGCTATTTGATGGAGATGATACTCGGCCATGGATGTTGTCTTTCTTGGTTGGTGTTTGATGTTGTGTTGATGAGGTATGAAGATGATAGAGTTTGAGTGCTTAACAAAAAGGATTGGATATGAGTGTGTGTGAGAATTTGAAAAGGATGGGTCTTAGCAACTTCATGAAGTGTTCGGCCATGGTGCTAAAATGTTGTATTGTGTTTAAACTTAGAATTTTTAGTTATATGGTTAGTATAGGTATGGATAACCGAATATGAGAGCATGAATAGATGAAGAGTTTGGTAATTATAAAAAAAAATGGGTTAATTGATATGTGGTAAATGTTAAGTGTTAAATGAGATGGAAATGATATCATATTGGAATATGTATACTCGACCACATGAATGAATACATAGATTGGTGTTGCATGTATTCGGCTATAGGTAAGCATATTGATGATTCTATCTTGACTTAGATAATCGGCTAAAGGAGAATATTAGCTAATATGTTGAATTTGATTCATGATTTCATATATATGACTCTAATGTCTAATATATATATATGGGCTAAGTACCTTGAATTTTTCTTGATGTTCAAGATGATTCAATCAATTTATTTGTTAAATTAAGCTCAAGAGCAAAGGGGAACTAAATCCGATAAAGGAAAGGAAAAAGTAATTGAATAGCCGTTGAAGTCATTCGACAACATCCGAGGTAAGTCTTCGAGTAATGGAACTTAGTTTATGATTTGTTTAAGTCATGATACATAAGCATAACAAATAAACGGTGATATATTGATTCTACTTGAGTTATATATTGAGGTAATTAGTTTATACTTATGACGGGCAGCCGAATGTGTATAGAGATCATGTTATGAAGTAAATCAAAATCATGCTCTTTGTATGTGGCTATTGAGCCGAAAATGGTAATGGTTGATAAGTGTCTTGTGTTTGAGTTCTAGTAATGAAAATGAAATATAGATGTGTTATGATTTATTGATATATGTGCATGATTATTCGAATGATAACCGGACTAAGATCCGAAGGCATTTGTGCTAGTGATTATATCCGGGCTAAGATCCGAAGGCATTTGTGCTAGTGATTATATCCGAGCTAAGTCCTGAAGGCATTTGTGCTAGTTATTATATCCGGGCTAAGTCCCGAAGGCATTTGTGCTAGTGACTATGTCCGGGCTAAGTCCCGAAGGCAGTTGTGCAAGTTGCTATATCCGGCTAAATTTTGAAGGTACTTGGGTTTGGAAATTAGAGATCTCTCTGTAATAATTTCAATTAATACGCTCATAAAATCCAAACGATGAGGTATGTTTCGTATATGCATCGGAAAAGTTGATTCCTTTTTAATAGTATTCGCTCAATTGATTAACGATCTTCTGGCCTTTAGATAGGTTTGATTCCCTGTGTATGAATATAATGGTTGAAGCGTGAAGTAAGTATGATTTTGAGAATATGCATATATGCAATTATTCATTTGGTCGTATGAACGCTATACTTTAGTCATAAATAATTTCATTACTCAAAACTTACTAAGCATTAAATGCTTATTTTGTTTCTTTAATTCTCTATTTTATAGATTTTGTTCGTCAGCTACCGGACTCGGGATTGTCAAAGTCGAAGTCGTCCACACTATCTAAGTCCTTTTGGTACTCTTTTAGTTGAACTTTGATAGAGGCATGTATAGGACTGACCTTTGTTGTTAATTAAGTACCTTTTGGTAATGTATACATTCGGATAGCCATGCAAAAATGGCTTATATATTTCGAGCATAGCATTATAATCATTTTGTATATATGGTTATTGAGTGGTATGGATATGTTTGGTAATGACTAGCCATTGGAATGGTTAATCATGATCATATTTGGTGCTATGTATGTCAAATGGCTAGTTGAATCATGGAAACTATGAAATAGGTGAGATTTACCTTAAAGTAGATGCTGACAGCAGCAGTGATGTGAGTTTGAAAAATTACTAAAAATAGTATAAATGTAATTAAATAATGAATAAATTATGTAATTGAATCTTGATGAGTCTGTTTTCATATGAAAGAAACGAAATGACCATATGAGCCGTATTTTATGAGATGTTTAAGTTTTCGTGAAACAGGGCCAGAGCGATTTCTGGATCCCCTGTTCTGACTTTGGAAATTCACCATAAATAAACCAGAGATAATTAGAAGTCATGATTTATATTTAGGATTCCTTTTTTAGTCTAGTTTCATTAGAAACAAACGGCATAAGTATTGAAGCCCTGTACAGGGAGATATCTAAGTCGTAATGCATGAAGGTCAGAGTAGTCAAACCCTGAAACAGGGGAGATTTTAACTAATAAATTGTACTAATTGGCCAAACCAAAAATTCTAGAAAAACATTTTTAGATGGATATATGAGTCTAGTTTCAGTAAAAATTTACGGAATCAATTTTCAAGTTTTGGAACTCGAGATATGATTTTTAAAGTGATTGTGATGCAGTTAATCAGCTTGTCTGGGAATTTTAAAATGAACTGTGTAAATAAATGAATTAAGTTCGTTAACACCTCGTGTTCGACTCCGGCAACGGTCTCAGGTACGGGGCGTTACACATATCGTATTAGCCCATAATCTTATAGCACCACACTTTTAATAGTTTACCTCATCGAAGTTCACATTTAATCACTTTAGTACCAAGCCGCATTCGGCTACCACAAAGGACTAATAATAATAATTTTATACACAACATGGTTTCCTTTAGATATTTAATAATCACAAATCGTGATATCTCTACCAGCACATATACGGCATAGTTTATTCATTGTAACACTCATTTAGTGCATCAAATTTCCAAATCCAATTCAGCTTAAGCATAATAGCCATAATCGACTTATAGCCTTAAATCATTACATATTCGGCATATTAACTAAATAAAATTTACTTTCTCTTTTCCATATTAATTTAACTCTTAGGCATATAAAAAGGAATCAAGCTTAAACACTTAAGAACTTACCTCGAATGTTGCCAAACGATTACAACAGCTATTCAATTAATTTCTCTTTTCCCTTATCCGAAGTTTCCCCTCTATGCTCTTGAGCTTAAATTCAAAGATTTTAAACTAGTCATTATTCGACTATTCAAGCATCACTTTCAAAAATATAATATATATTCGAATTTCACACTTATTGATCATAGTAAGCTTATGAGAAATCAATAAGTAACTCATTAACAAATTTTTGTCAATGTTTACCACATAATCATAATTTCACTGCAAGCAGTCTACCTGAGCAACAGTCACTAAATCATTTATAACTGGAGCTATGAAACTCCAAATCAAGTTCCATTAATTTTCCTTGAAAATAGACTCATATATATTTTATCCATAAAATTTTTATAATTTTTGGTTTGGCCAATCAATACCAGATTTTTCTTAAAGTTTCCCTTGTTTCACTGTTTGACTAATCTGACCACTCTTCACTACGAATAAAATTTCTCATTGTACAGAATTCAAAATATGTTCTCGTTTATTTCATTTGAAACTAGACTGATTAAGGAGTCTAAGAATATAAACTTAATCTTATAAACATTTTTTTTACAATTTATAATGATTTTATAAAAACAGAACAGGGGATCTAGAAGTCATTTTGACCCTGTCCCACATCACTTCAAATATCTCTAGATCAGAAATTATTTTGCTTACACGGTTTCTTTTATAAGAAACTAGACTCATTAAGATTTAATTACATAATTTATTCAGCTTCTAACTCATCTCCCACAATTTATGGTGATTTTCCAAAATCACGTTACTGTTGCTGTTCCAAGCAGATTTATTACCAATTCACTCTTTCACACATAACTTGCATGCATGTTATTTAAACATGCATATCACAAATCAATCATCACATACCTATAACTTCACTTAAGCATAATATCCATTTCATCATTTTAAAGCACAAACATTACTCAATATTGTCCAAGTTTACATTCGGCCATAATACACACAACATGTTAGCCGATTTTCCCCCTTAGCATCTAAGGCACATGCATGCTCATTTGCTTGGCTCAACTTCACCTATCTTCCATTTTTCATCAAAAGAACATGAAACAACAACCATTTCCCTCATTTAATTCATGACTGAATTCTCACAACACAACCAAAAATCAAAATATGCTTCATGAGTTAAGGTAGAATCAAGAAGAACTCATGAACATCAAGATAGAAGCAAACTACCATGAACTTACCTTGCATCTTCTTCCCCCAAGTGACTGAATTTTTCAAGAGCTTCCTCCTCTCTTGCTCTCCTATTTTCGACTATGATGAACAAAGATGGACAAATCTTTTGTCCTTTCCATCCTTTTGTTATCCTTATTATTTAACCTTTTATGACACATATCTGACATATATTAATTGTGCCATACTTATGCCATAACTTCAATAAAAAAAATTGCACGTGTTGTCTACCATTAACAAGATGGCCGGCCACTACACATAAAAGTGGGAGGTTTGACATGGAAATCCTCCTATTTTGCTCTACAAATTATTTGGCCACTACAAATTAGCCTATAGCATTTTCAGAAATTTTCACATAAGTCCTATTTCATAATTTCATTCACAAATGGCAAAATCAAAGCATGAAATTTTCACACATGGACTTTCACATGAAATAAACACAGAATATAACATTTAATTATTTTTGGGACTCGGTTTTGTGGTCCCGAAACCACTTTTCGACTAGGGCCATATTAGGGCTGTCACAGTATTAGAGTTGATGCGAGCAAAATTTTTTCTATTGTTGATTGGAAATCTCTGAGAAACGTATCTGAAGTCCATAGCTTTTTGGGATTAGTAGGCTATTATCGAAGATTTATAAAAGGCTTCTCAATGATTGCAACACCAATAACTCGATTGCTACAGAAAGATGTGAAGTTTGAATGGTCAGAAAAATGTCAACAGAGTTTCGAACAGTTGAAAGCACTGTTAACGGAAGCACAAGTTTTGGTTCAACCTAAATGGGGTATGGAATTCGTGATTTATAGTGATGCATTGCTAAACGGATTGGGCTGTGTTCTAATGCAAGAAGGAAATGTTATAGCTTATGCTTCTCGACAGTTGAAACTGCATAAAAAGAATTACCCGACGCATGATTTAGAACTGGTTGTGATTGTTTTTACATTAAAGATTTGGCGACACTACTTATATGGTGAAAAATGCCACATTTTTTAAGGATCATAGGGGTTTAATATATCAGATGTCACAGAAAGATCTAAATTTACGACAACGAAGATGGCTTGAGTTATTAAAATATTATGACTTTCTGATTGATTATCACCCGGGTACAGCTAATGTGGTTGTTGATGCTTTGAGCCGAAAATCATTGTTTGCATTACGAGCCTTGAATACTGAGTTGATGTTATGTGATGATAGATCTATTTTAGCTGAATTGAAAGCTAATTCGGTATTTCTGCAACAAATTTGTGAAGCTCAGAAGAATGGTCGTGGACTGCAAGCTAAACGAATTCAATGTGAGTCTATTTCTGAATCAGAATTTCATATTGGAACTAATGATTGTTTAATGTTCCGAAATAGAATTTGTGTATCGAAAAATACAGAACTTGTTTAGAAAATTTTTCATGAAGCACACAGTAGTCGCTTTTCTATTCATCCGGGTAGTACCAAGATGTATAATGATTTGAAACAACAGTATTGGTGGTCAGGAATGAAATGAGATATCTCGGAGTTTGTATCGATATGTTTGATTTGCCAACAAGTGAAAGCTGAACATAAAGTACTATCTGGTTTACTGCAGCCTGTATTGATTCCTGAATGGAAATGGGATAGAGTCACTATGGATTTTGTGTCAGGACTGCCCCTAACTCTGAAAAAGAAAGATGCTATCTGGGTTGTCATTGATCGACTGACAAAATCTGCTCATTTTATACCGGTACGTACAGATTACACTTTGGATAGACTAGCTGAATTGTACTTGTAATATCCTGATTTTGGGCCTAGTCGGAATAGTGGTTTCGTGACCACAAAATCCGAGATAGAAATAATTATTTTATGATTATTTTGAGGTCTATGATATGATTGCATGATTGTGTGAAAATTTCGTGAAGAAATTTTATGCATAAAGTGAAATTGAAATTTGGGACTAAATCGAATAATTTGTAAAACTTGCATTCTAGAAGTTTCTAGTATGAAATTGTTTTGAAATATTAATTAGGAGGTCTTAAATAGAAATTTTACCAATTTCTAAGTCTATGGACAAAAATTGGACATGGATGGAATTTTTAGAAAGTTTAGTAGTAAGGGCATTTTGGTCATTTAGGGGTAAAATGAATTAAAATACAAAATTAAAAGCCAATTTTGCTCATCTTCAACCCCATGGCCGAATATAGCAAGGAGAAACCATGGCTAGGGTTTTTCAAGCTTCCAAGCTCGATTGTAAGTCCGTTCCAACCTCGTTTTTAATGATTTTTACGTTTTTGGAGTCCCGATAGCTCGTTTAAGCTTATGCTAGCAATAATTCAACCGAGGGTGCATATTTGGAAAAATACCCATAGGTGAAATTTGTGTATTTTGGTGTTTTATGATAGAATATGAAGTTTTAAATTATGTTAGACAACTTGTGCTGTAACGCCCCATACCCGAGACCGTTGCCGGAGTCGAACACGAGGTGTTAACGGACTTAATTCATTTACTTACACAGTTCATTTTAAAATTTCCAGACAAGCTGGCTAACTGCATCATAGTTACTTTAAAAATCATATCTCGAGTTCCAAAACTCGAAAACTGATTCTGTAAATTTTTCCTGAAACTAGACTCATATTTCCATCTACAAATTTTTTTCTAGAATTTTTGGTCAAGCCAATTAGTACAGTTTATTAGTTAAAGTCTCCACTATTTTAGGGTTCGACTACTCTGACCTTCATGCATTACGACTTAGATATGCCCCTGTACAGAGCTTCAATACTTATTCTGTTTGTTTTTAATGAAACTAGACTCAAAAAGGAATCTATACATATAAAGCATGACTTCTAATTGTCTCTGGTTAATTTATGGTAAATTTTCAAAATCAGAACACGGGATCCAGAAAACGCTCTGGCCCTATTTCACGAAAACTTAAACATCTCATAAAATACGGCTCATATGGTCGTTTTGTTTCTTTCATGTGAAAATAGACTCATCAAGATTCGATTACATAATTTATTCACTATTTAATTCCATTGCTACTATTTTTAGTGATTTTTCCAACTTACGTCACTGCTGCTATCAGCATCTATTTTAAGGTAAATTTTACCTATTTCATAATTTTCAATGAATCGAATAGCAAATTGACATATATTATTATCAAGGGTAATCCCGATTAGCCATGACGTACGTAGCGCCAATAGGACCATGATTGGCCATTCCAATGGCTAGTAATTACCAAACATTTCCACACCACTTAATAACCATATCACAAGACCATAATGTTATACTTCAAAATATACGAGCCATTTTCGCATGGCTATACGAATACACATTACCAAAGGGTACTTAATTAACAACAAGGGTCAGCCCTATACATGCCATTTTCAAAATTGAACTAAAAGAGTACCAAAAAGTGGCTTAGATAGTGTGGATGACTTCGACTTTGACACTCCCGAATCCGGTAGCTGACGAACAAAATCTATAAAACAGAGAATCAAAGTAACAGAGTAAGCATTTTAATGCTTAGTAAGTTCAAGTAATGAAATTATTTACGACTAAAGTATAGCGTTCATATGACTAAATGAATAGTTGCATATACGCATATTCCCAAAATCATACTTACTTCACACCTCAACCCGTATATTCATACACCGGGGATCAAACCTAACTAAAGGCCGGAAGTTGTTAATCAATAGAGCGCTTACTATCTAAAAAGGAATTAACTTTTCCGATGCATATACGAAACATACCTTATCGTTTGGATTTTATGAGCGTATTAATTGAAATTATTACAGCAAGATCGCTCATTTCCAAACCCAAGTACCTTCGGGATTTAGCCGGATATAGCAACTCGTTCCCAAATGCCTTCGGGTCTTAGCCTGGATATAGTCAATAGCACAAAAGCCTTCGGGACTTAGCCCGGATATAGTCACTAGCACAAATGCCTTCGGGACTTAGCCTGGATATAATCAATAGCACAAATGCTTTCGGGACTTAGCCCGGATATAGTCAATAGCACAAATGCCTTCGGGACTTAGCCCGGATATCATTCGAATAATCATACACATATATCAATAAATCATGACACATCCATATTTCATTTTCATTACTAAAGCTCAAACCCAAGACACTTATCAAACGTTACCAATTTCGGCTCAATAGCCACATACAAAGAGCATGATTTTGATTGGCTTTATAACATGATCTCTATACACATTCGGCTACCCGTCATAGGTATAAACTAATCACCTCAATATATCATTCAAGTAGAATCATTATATCACCGTTTATTTGTTATGCTTATACGTCATGACTTAACCAAATCATAAACTCAGTTTCATTACTCGAAGACTTACCTCGAACGTTGTCGAACGACTTCAACGGCTATTCAATTACTTTTTCCTTTCCCCTATCAACGTTGATCCTCTAAGCTCTTGAGCTAAATCAAACAATTTACCTCCCAATCAAACACGATCATACGGCATTCATATACATTTTAGATCCAATTTATTTGAATCAATTACCACTTAAGTCTATCACCTTCTCGCTTTCAAATTTGTGCACTTGGTAAATCACATTAAACTACTACAAATATAACTTTAATACATATTTATTTTCGAATGTCTCAATATCATCTTAATTAATTTCTACTTACACATCAAAATTTCCAATACAAAGTATTTGGCACCTAAACCGGATTAATAAACTCCCATAGACCATGACCGAATGCCATTTAAACACAAGTCAACAAGATCTCATGATTTCAAATCAAACTCTTAACAAGAATGTACAATGCCGAACCCTTAGATGATTAAACATCTAATTTAGACAATTTTAGAACAACTAAACGGCACTTGTTCACAACATTAAACAACTACATGTTCGGCTAGAACATGGTACTTAACTACATCGATTTTAAGCATAATAATTACTCAAACCTAATCAAATTCGCATTCGGTATTGGTACCTAATAAGGTAGCCGATTCCTTTCCCTTAGCACCTAATGCTCACATATGATTATTTGTATAGTTCAAACACTCATCTACCCTTGTTCATCTAAATTTAACAAGAAACAAAAACCTTATTTCTCCATAGCTACAATGGCCGAAAGTTCTAGACATCTCAATACCGAAATTTCTAACATGTGTTGTCTAAAGAATTTGGTAAGGAGTTCAAATTTATCTAACATTTCAAGTAACTTAACACATCCATATAGCTAACGTGCTAGTAGTATCAAGGCATCAACTAAAATTTTGAAGCCTCTTAGCCGAATCCTAACTCTCCAACAACCCCAATTCCATCCATGAGATAGATAGAATTAGGCTAATCATCCAAAGGATGTATAAACCTCCAAAAGCAACATTGAACATACCTTTAATCTAAAGAACCACCTTGGCCGAACTTCCCCTCTTCTTCTTCCTCTAGTTACGGCAATGGAGGAGCAACCCAGCTAACTCTTTTTTTTTGTTTCTTCTCCTACTAACCACTATTATTTTATTATCCATGCTCTTTATTTTATTATTTTTAACACAAATGTTAACATAACATATTTATAATATGTTTTAACCCATAGCATGGCCGGCCACCATCTAGACTTTTGGCTAATTTGACATGCAAGTACAAGTATTTTCTAACATGCTTTAATAGGCCACTATAACATTTGCCTAGCACATTTCTAAATTTCCTCACATAAGTCCTATTTAATAATTTAACATACTAATGACAAAATTGGAGCATGAAACTTTCACACATTCTTATTTCACATACAATAAACACAAAACTTAATGGTTAATTATTTTTACGACCCGGTTTTGTGGTCCCAAAACCACTTTCCGACTAGGGTCAAATTAGGGCTGTCACAACTCTCCCCCACTTAAGAAATTTTCGTCCCTGAAAATCTTACCTGTAAATAGGTTTGGGTATCGTTCTTTCATAGAGTTCTCGGTTTCCCAAGTAGCTTCTTCGACCCCGTGCTTGTGCCATAACACTTTTACTAAAGGAACCTTTTTATTTCGTAATTCTTTCACTTCACGAGCTAGGATACGAATCGGTTCTTCTTCATAACTCATATCGGATTGAATTTCAACCTCGGAGGGATTAATTATGCGCGAAGGATCAGATCTGTAACGTCGAAGCATCGAAACGTGAAAAATGTTGTGAATCTTTTCGAGATCAGGGGGTAAAATCAATCTATATGCCACTGGACCAACTCGTTCGGATATTTCATACGGCCCTATGAACCTCGGACTCAGTTTGCCCTTACGGCCAAATCTGAGTATCTTTTTCCAAGGTGAAACTTTAAGAAACACTTTGTCTCCCACCTGATACGCCATATCTCTTCGTTTTAAATCCACGTACGACTTCTGACGATCTGATGCTGCCTTCAGACTTTCACGAATTATCTTTACTTTCTGCTCAGCATCTTTAATGAAATCAACTCTGAAAATTTTACTTTCACCGAGCTCGGTCCAAAACAATGGTGCACGGCATTTACGATCGTACAAAGCCTCGTAAGGTGCCATCTTAAGACTTGATTGAAAACTATTGTTGTAAGCGAATTCAATCAAAGGTAAATACCGCTCCCATGAACCACTAAACTTTAGGATGCAACATCTCAACATATCCTCGAGTATCTGAATTATCTGCTCGGATTGGCCATCAGTCTGTGGATGAAATGCGGTGCTAAAATGCAACTTGGTACCCAAAGCTTCTTGAAATTTCTTCCAAAATCGCGATGTGAATCTCGGATCTCTATCTGATACAATAGAAATTGGTACTCCATGTAACCTTACAATCTGGGATACATACATTTCAGCTAGCTTGTCAAGAGAATAATCCGTACGTACAGGGATAAAATGAGCCGACTTTGTCAGTCTAATAACAACAACCCAGATCGTATCTTTCTTGCTTGATGACAATGGCAATCCAGATACAAAATCCATCGTGACTCGATCCCACTTCCACCCAGGTATCATGATCGGCTGAAGTAATCCTGTAGGCACTTAATGTTCCACTTTCACTTGTTGACATATTAAACACTTCGAAACAAAATCGGAAATGTCTCGTTTCATACCATGCCACCAAAACTGACGTCTCAGATCGTTGTACATTTTCGTACTCCCCGGGTGAATTGACATTCAGCTACAATGAGCTTCGTTCAGAATTGTCGAAATAAGTTCTGAATTCCTTGGAACACACAAACGACTTCTGAACCTCAAACAATCGTCATCATCAAATTGAAACTCTGATTCCTTATTCGAAACACATTCAGCCCGTTTTGCAACCAATTCATCATCGACTTCCTGAGCTTCACGAATTTGATGAATCAACAATGGTTTGGCCTTTAATTCTGCTACTAACACATTGTTGGATAGAACAAAAAAGTGTACATTCATCGCTCGTAAAGCAAACAGTGATTTACGACTTAAAGCATCCGCAACCACATTAGCCTTTCCCGGGTGATAGTCAATGACAAGCTCATAGTCTTTCAACAACTCGAGCCAACGTCTTTGTCGCAAATTCAAATCTCTTTGAGTCATTAAATATTTGAGACTTTTGTGATCCGAAAATACATGGCACTTCTCACCAAATAAGTAATGTCTCCATATTTTTAAAGCGAATACGATGGCAGCTAATTCTAGATCATGG
>NC_053433.1:43438691-43476051 GCF_007990345.1 Gossypium hirsutum
CAATGGTTTGGCCTTTAATTCTGCTACTAACACATTGTTGGATAGAACAAAAAAGTGTACATTCATCGCTCGTAAAGCAAACAGTGATTTACGACTTAAGCTCCGCAACCACATTAGCCTTTCCCGGTGATAGTCAATGACAAGCTCATAGTCTTTCAACAACTCGAGCCAACGTCTTTGTCGCAAATTCAAATCTCTTTGAGTCATTAAATATTTGAGACTTTTGTGATCCGAAAATACATGGCACTTCTCACCAATAAGTAATGTCTCCATATTTTTAAAGCGAATACGATGGCAGCTAATTCTAGATCATGGGTTGGATAATTTTTCTCATGTGGCTTCAACTGCCTCGACGCATACGCTACAACTCGACCTTCTTGCATCAATACACAACCCAACCCAAGTAAGGATGCGTCACTGTAAATGACAAACTCTTTGCCTGATTCAGGCTGCACTAGTACTGGAGCTTCAGTCAAGTAAGTTTTTAGTTGATCGAAACTTTTCTGACATTTTTCTGACCATTCGAACTTAAGAACTTTTTGAAGTAGGTTCGTCATTGGTGTGGCTATCATCGAGAAACCCTTTATAAACCGTCTGTAGTAACCGGCAAGCCCCAAAAAGCTTCGAACCTCAGTAATATTTCTCGGGGGCTTCCAGTTAAGTATGGCTGAAATTTTGGTCGGATCAACTCGAATACCCGATGCAGATACCACGTGACCCAGAAGCTAACCTCTCTTAACCAGAACTCACACTTACTGAACTTAGCATATAACTGCTTATCCCGTAAAATCTGCAACACTAATCCCAGGTGTTCAGCATGATCAGTTTCATTTCTCGAATAGACCAAAATATCATCGATAAACACAACTACAAATCGATCCAAAAACGGTCTGAAGATCCGATTCATCAAATCCATAAATACCGCAGGGGCATTAGTGAGCCCAAACGGCATCACTAAGAGCTCGTAGTGACCGTATCTCGTTCTGAAAGCAGTTTTGGGTATATCCGAAACTCGAATTCGCAACTCATAATAGCCCGATCTCAAATCTATTTTTGAAAACACTGAGGCTCCTTTTAGTTGATCAAACAAATCATCAATACGCGGTAACGGATATTTATTCTTTATTGTCACTTTATTCAGCTGACGATAGTCGATGCACAACCTCATGGTTCCGTCCTTCTTTTTTCACAAACAATACTGGTGCACCCCAAGGTGAGAATCTTGGTTGAGCGAAACCTCTATCCATCAACTCTTGCAACTGAGCTTTCAATTCCTTTAATTCCGTCGGTGCCATACGATACAGAGCTATCGAAATCGGTGTAGTCCCAGGTACAAGTTCGATGCCAAACTCTACCTCCCGAATAGGTGGTAACCCTGGTAATTCTTCGGGAAAAACATCCGGATATTCACAAACCACTGGTACCGACTCAAGTTTCTTTCCTGATTCTTCATTATCAAGTACGTATGCAAGATACGCTTCACACCCCTTTCTCACATATTTTTGAGCTAACATCGAGGATATTATTGTTGGCAATCCATTCAAGACAGTAGATTCAACTCGGATTATCTCATTATTTGCACACTTCAAATCAATAGTCTTGCTTTTGCAATTCACAACCGCATCATGCACGGTCAACCAATCCAATCTGAGAATAACATCAAATTCATCAAACGGTAAAAGCATCAAGTCCGCCGGAAAACAGGAACCTCGAATTACTAGGGGACATTTCTTACACACCTTATCAACAAGCACATAATGACCCAAGGGATTCGACACTCTAATAACGAACTCAGTAGACTCAATAGGTAAAGTCTTACTGGATGCTAAAGTCTCACATATATAAGAATGAGTAGAACCAGGGTCAATCAATGCAATCACATTAGTATCAAAGAGAGTGAAGGTACCAGTAATAACATCTAGCGAAGAAGCATCCTCACGTGTACGTATAGCATAAGCTCTAGCAGGAGCACGAGCCTCAGATCTGGTAGTAGCATCTCTAGATCCTCTCTAACCGCCACTAGCATTCCCCACATTTTTGGATGGTCTACCTCGAGCAGTAGTAGCACCCGTTTTCCCACTCTGATTTACATTCTGTTCAGACAGTCTCGGGCAATCCTTGATAAAGTGGTCAGCTGATCCGCACTTATAACAGGAGCGATCATGGAATCTACAACTCCCCGAATGCCTTTACCACAATACTAGCACTCTGTTCTGTCTCGACGATCATTTCCAACACTGGCAACCGAAGCGACTCGTGTACTCGCAGGGGGTCGATCACGATCTCGTCTAGAAAAGCCCGAAGTGCCTTTAGACCGGCCTGAATCATCTCTAAATTTCTTCGATGACTGTTGAAAGGGCTTTCCCGTAGATCTCTTACGAAACTCTTTTGCTCCCATATCAGCTTTTCTTTTCTCCTTACTGAGCTCTTCGGCTTTGCAAGCTCGCTCGACAAGTACCACAAATTCTCTGGTTTCTAAAATGCCAACACACAGTTTTATATCTTCGTTCAGTCCATCTTCGAAATGTTTGCACATTACGGCTTTTGAGGACATGCATTCTCGAGCGTACCGGCTAAGCTTTACAAACTTTCGTTCATAATCAGTAACCGACATGGAACCTTGTTTAAGTTCAAGAAATTCTTTCCGTTTTTGATCAATGAATCTCTAGCTGATATACATTTTTCGAAACTCGGTTTGGAAAAACTCCCAAGTTACTTGCTCTCTGGGCACAACAGAAATCAACGTATTCCACCAATAATAGGCAGAATCTCGTAGTAAGGAGATAGTACACTTAAGGCATTCATCGGGTGTTCAAGATAGTTCATCAAGTACCCGAATAGTGTTGTCCAACCAAAATTCAGCTTGCTCGGCATCATCGCTGTCTGTAGCCTTAAATTCAGTAGCCCCGTGTTTTCAGATTCTGTCAACTGGGGGCTTATTTAACCTTATCTGATCAGTTACCGGAGGTATCGCAGGTGCAGGGGTTGTATTGGTCAGAAATGGGGGTTGTGGAATAGCCGTATTAGTTCGAATGTACTGATTGAACCACTCATTCATTACGCTATAAAAAGCCTGTCTAGCTTCGTCATTCTGATTACTAGCAATAGGTTGAGAGTCCGCCGGCGCTGTCCCTTGCGCGGGAGCAGGCACTACACTCTCAACATCATCAGCTACCGCTCGGCTGGGATCGGGATCCATTACTATAAGTAAACACAATTTTAACTGTCAGAAATCACCACAATATCAATAAACACATAATGGCATGTATAGCTAAACCCGAACGTATTACGGTAGTCCTAGAATCGACTAAACCGTAGCTCTGATACCAATAAAGTTGTAACGCCCCGTACTCGAGACCGTTACCGGAGTCGAACACGAGGTGTTAACGGACTTAATTCATTTACTTACACAGTTCATTTTAAAATTTCCAGACAAGCTGGCTAACTGCATCATAGTTACTTTAAAAATCATATCTCGAGTTCCAAAACTCGAAAACCAATTCTGTAATTTTTTTCTGAAACTAGACTCATATGTCCATCTACAAATTTTTTTCTATAATTTTTGGTCAAGCCAATTAGTACAGTTTATTAGTTAAAGTCTCCACTGTTTCAGGGTTCGACTACTCTGACCTTCATGCATTACGACTTAGATATCTCCCTGTACAGAGCTTCAATACTTATTCTGTTTGTTTCTAATGAAACTAAACTCAAAAAGGAATCTATAAATATAAAGCATGACTTCTAATTTCTCTGGTTAATTTATGGTAAATTTTCAAAATCAGAACAGGGGATACAGAAAACGCTCTGTCCCTATTTCACGAAAACTTAAACATCTCATAAAATACGGCTCATATGGTCGTTTCGTTTCTTTCATGTGAAAATAGACTCATCAAGATTCGATTACATAATTTATTCACTATTTAATTCCATTCGTACTATTTTTAGTGATTTTTCCAACTTACGTCACTGCTGCTGTCCGCATCTATTTTAAGGTAAATTTTACCTATTTCATAATTTTCCATGAATCGAATAGCAAATTGAAATACATTATTATCAAGGGTAATCCCGATTAGCCATGACGTACGTAGCGCCAATAGGACCATGATTGGCCATTCCAATGGCTAGTCATTACCAAACATTTCCACACCACTTAATAACCATATCACAAGACCATAATGTTATACTTCAAAATATACGAGCCATTTTCGCATGGCTATACGAATACACATTACCAAAGGGTACTTAATTAACAACAAGGGTCAGCCCTATACATGCCATTTTCAAAATTGAACTAAAAGAGTACCAAAAAGTGGCTTAGATAGTGTGGATGACTTCGACTTTGACACTCCCGAGTCCGGTAGCTGACGAACAAAATCTATAAAGCAGAGAATCAAAGTAACAGAGTAAGCATTTTAATGCTTAGTAAGTTCAAGTAATGAAATTATTTACGACTAAAGTATAGCGTTCATATGACTAAATGAATAGTTGCATATACGCATATTCCCAAAATCATACTTACTTCACACCTCAACCCGTATATTCATACACCGGGGATCAAACCTAACTAAAGGCCGGAAGTTGTTAATCAATAGAGCGCTTACTATCTAAAAAGGAATTAACTTTTCCGATGCATATACGAAACATACCTTATCGTTTGGATTTTATGAGCGTATTAATTGAAATTATTACAGCAAGATCGCTCATTTCCAAACCCAAGTACCTTCGGGATTTAGCTGGATATAGCAACTCGCACAAATGCCTTCGGGTCTTAGCCCGGATATAGTCAATAGCACAAAAGCCTTCGGGACTTAGCCCGGATATAGTCACTAGCACAAATGCCTTCGAGACTTAGCCCGGATATAGTCAATAACACAAATGCCTTCGGGACTTAGGCCGGATATAGTCAATAGCACAAATGCCTTCGGGACTTAGCCTGGATATCATTCGAATAATCATACACATATATCAATAAATCATGACACATCCATATTTCATTTTCATTACTAAAGCTCAAACACAAGACACTTATCAAATGTTACCAATTCCGGCTCAATAGCCACATACAAAGAGCATGATTTTGATTGGCTTTATAACATGATCTCTATACACATTCGGCTACCCGTCATAGGTATAAACTAATCACCTCAATATATCATTCAAGTAGAATCATTATATCACCGTTTATTTGTTATGCTTATACGTCATGACTTAATCAAATCATAAACTCAGTTTCATTACTCGAAGACTTACCTCAGACGTTGTCGAATGACTTCAACGGCTATTCAATTACTTTTTCCTTTCCCCTATCCAACGTTGATCCTCTAAGCTCTTGAGCTAAATCAAACAATTTACCTCCTAATCAAACACGATCATACGGCATTCATATACATTTTAGAACCAATTTATTTGAATCAATTACCACTTAACTCTATCACCTTCTCGCTTTCAAATTTGTGCACTTGGTAAATCACATTAAACTACTACAAATATAACTTTAATACATATTTATTTTCGAATGTCTCAATATCATCTTAATTAATTTCTACTTACACATCAAAATTTCCAATACAAAGTATTTGGCACCTAAACCGGATTAGTAAATTCCCATAGACCATGACCGAATGCCATTTAAACACAAGTCAACAAGATCTCATGATTTCAAGTCAAACTCTTAACAAGAATGCACAATGACGAACCCTTAGATGATTAAACATCTAATTTAGACAATTTTAGAACAACTAAACGGCACTTGTTCACAACATTAAACAACTACATGTTCGGCTAGAACATGGTACTTAACTACTTTGATTTTAAGCATAATAATTACTCAAACCTAATCAAATTCACATTCGATCTTGGTACCTAATAAGGTAGCCGATTCCTTTCCCTTAGCACCTAATGCTCACATATGATTATTTGTATAGTTCAAACACTCATCTACCCGTGTTCATCTAAATTTAACAAGAAACAAAAACCTTATTTCTCCATAGCTACAATGGTCAAAAGTTCTAAACATCTCAGTACCGAAATTTCTAACATGGGTTGTCTAAAGAATTTGGTAGGGAGTTCAAATTTATCTAACATTTCAAGTAACTTAACACATCCATATAGCTAACGTGCCAGTAGTATCAAGGCATCAACTAAAATTTTGAAGCCTCTTAGCCGAATCCTAACTCTCCAACAACCCCAATTCCATCCATGAGATAGATAGAATTAGGCTAATCATCCAAAGGATGTATAAACCTCCAAAAGCAACATTGAACATACCTTTAATCTAAAGAACCACCTTGGCGAACTTCCCCTCTTCTTCTTCCTCTAGTTACGGCAATGGAGGAGCAACCTAGCTAACTCTTTTTTTTTTGTTTCTTCTCCTACTAACCACTATTATTTTATTACCCATGCTCTTTATTTTATTATTTTTAACACAAATGTTAACATAACATATTTATAATATGTTTTAACCCATAGCATGGCCGGCCACCATCTAGACTTTTGGCTAATTTGACATGCAAGTACAAGTATTTTATAACATGCTTTAATAGGCCACTATAACATTTGCCTAGCACATTTCTAAATTTCCTCACATAAGCCCTATTTAATAATTTCACATACTAATGACAAAATTGGAGCATGAAACTTTCACACATGCCTATTTCACATACAATAAACACAAAACTTAATGGTTAATTATTTTTACGACCCGGTTTTGTGGTCCCAAAACCACTTTCCGACTAGGGTCAAATTAGGGCTGTCACATGTGCTACTCGGTTTTAAGCGAAAACTAGCGAAAGGGCTTAATCGGTAAAAATACCTAAGTCATAAGTACATGTTAGAGTGAGAATTTGATGTTTCCATAGAAGGGAAAAATGATCAGCATGTCATAAAACATAAGAAAATAGGCTGAAGTTTAATTTACGAGCTTTGGGGCAAAAGTGTAAATATGCAAAAATTTAGGGGCAAAACTGTAATTTTTCCAGAATATGATTTTGGGTCAATTTGAATAATGTGAGTCCTAATTAGACTATATTTTAAATGATAGAGCAAGGAAAACTGAAAATTTGGGCTAAAATGGAAAAATACCAAGTTGTGGACGAAATGGTAAAAGTAGCCATTTTCGCATACGAGGTAAGTTCATGTGTAAATAATGTAGCATAATTGTTATTTTTAAGTTATTGATGTTAATTATATGATATGCTGATTTTTTTATCCTGAAATATTATGCTTTGTGGTTAATGTTGAGTAATATGCAAATTATGTTTACTACTTGATAAATATGAATTGCTACCGAGTATCGGTTCCGATATTCCATGGAAGACGACAATGTGAGATCGAGGAAAAAAGCCCGTTTGAACCTTAGGAATAGATTAGGATACAAGTGACATGTCACTAGGATGGTTGAGCATCCGAACTCGTTGAGTTGAGTCCCAGTTCACTTATGGATGCGAATGTCCGAACTCGTTGAGTTGAGTCCGAGTTCGTGAAATGTAACTAGGCATCCAAACTCGTTGAGTTGAGTCTGAGTTCACCTATGGATGCGAATGCCCGAGCTCGTTGAGTTGAGTCCGAGTTCACTTAGGGGCGGGTTACATGATTTCTTGATTACATATGAGGCACTTATGAGCAAATTATCCATGTATCCGAGTTGTATTCCGATGTGTTCAACGGGTGAAATTTCTAGTGAAATGAAAGAACACTTAAGATGCAAGTGACGTTTTGGTAAGTGTTGTGAAATGGACACTTTGGACAGGTATGTTCTTAACCCTCGGGTTGATAATAGATACAACAATGATAAGGTAGTAAGATGATGAATGATGTTTAGAAATATGATATATGTTTTGGTGATACCATGCTAAAGTTGTTTGGTATATTTGTATTGTTATGTTACTTGTTATTTACATATGAACTTACTAAGCATTTATGCTTACTCCCTCCTCTTTATTTACTGTAGTTTTGAACAAGCCAGCTCGGGAATCAGGACGGGCCGAAGGTTCGATCACACTATCCAAAGGACTTTCATCTGGGTAAATGGCTTGTAAAACTTAAGTATGGCATGTATAGCAATATATTTATTTTGTGTAAATAATTTTATGATATGGCCATGATTGGTTGAGAAAATGTTTGATATCGATAAGTCATGGTGATGGTTAAATTTAGATCATGTTTGATATCATGGAAGTTTAATAGGTTATCTAGTTCATAACAACTCATGAAAAGATGAAATTTGCCTTAAAACAGAATATTGCTGCAGCAATGACATGAATTTGAAAAATCACTAAAAATAGTATAAATGGAATTAAATGATGAGAAAGTTATGAAATTGAAGCATATAAATTATACTTTACGAGATATTTGAAACCTTGTGAAACAGGGCCAGAGTGATTTCTGGATCCTCTATTCTGACTTTAAAAATTCATAATAAATTGTACAAACATAATTATAAGTCATTAATTATATTTAAAGATTCCTTATTAAGTCTAGTTTTAATATAAATAAACCTCGTAGTCATTGAAATTCTTTATAGAGAGATATCTGATTCGTAATACACAGATGTCAGAGCAGTCGAACCCTGAAATAGGGGAGACTTTAACTAATAAACTGTACTAATTGGCCCAACCAAAAATTCTAGAAAAAAATTAATAAATAGATATATGAGTCTAGATTTAGGTAAAATTTACGGATCTTGATTTTGAGTTTCGTAACTCGAGATATGATTTTTCTTGTAACTGTGACGCGAGTAGCTAGAAAGATGTGAATGTAGAAACAAAAGATTTGAAGTTCTTAATTTGATAAATTATGTTCGGTAACTCCTCAAGCTCGACTCCGGCGACGGTTTCGGGCATGGGGGCGTTACATTTAGTGGTATCAGAGCAGGTTTAGTCGGTTCTCGGACTAACCTAGCATGTGTAAACGTTTAGCTATACATGCCACTGATCTGTGATAGTGTGATGTCTTCCAACGCGTATGAGTACCGTCTTATTTAGACAGGGTACTCTCCAACCGAGCTGTGCTGACCATGTTCAATGTTATGCGAAGGTATTTGAGTAAAGTTATGATTCTGATAAGTCTCGGTTCAGAAAAGTATGAATAAAAGTTTATGATACATATGTGATAATATGTGAGATGAAAGTTCATGTTGTGATAAATATCCATATTTGCTTAATGCTCATACAATGTAGTGTATGTGGCTTACTTGATAAGATGAACGGAATAAATAGAAAGTAGTAGAGGTATGAATAAAGGTCACAGAATCATGATACGAATGAAAATGTCCTTGTCTTGATTGGACGTTGAATGTTGATGAATGTTAATGATATACAATTTTTTATGAGATAAAGGATTATAATGAAATGAACTTATCTATGTTAAATTGTTGGACTGAATTATATGATTGTAATGATATGTACATGATGATGCACGAAATGAAAGTTGTGATTGTGATGCAAATATCTATGTTTGTTTGGCCTTATATGATGTCATGAGCATGAATTAATTTAATTAACTGAGTGGATAAGTAAAGCTATCTAGAAAACATAAAATGTATGCATAAGTATATTGTCTAAATGGGACAATATGAAAATTGGTGTAAGCCAACATGAATGAATGACATGATTTTGATGATGTTGCTATGATGATGGGAGTTGTTTCATATGTGTATGTATAAGAAAGTCGAGTCAGAGGTCCTACAACCCCTCCCCCTTACCAAAGTGGTATGTATAATGGATTTTCATGAGATTTGTATTGAATAAGTTTTTGGCTGAGAACCCAAAGAGTTCAGTGATAGAATACTTATAAGTATGATCAGAGATTGAAAATGAGCTGATAAGTAAAGTCAGAGCCAGTAAAGTATCGGATTGACGTAAAGATTATTGGAGTTATGCATTGTCCCAGTTAGAAAAGGAATTCTCCTTGGTAAACCGAATTACTCAGGTGCAAGGTCGAGAAAAGTGTAAATCGAAATTTATTCAGAACTGGCCTTCTTTAGTGAATGGTTTAATATGAAGTTTGTGACGGCAGAACTAGTTGGGGAAATGATAATTGAAATGTGAACTATCTGAGTGTGACAGTTATGACTGGACAGATTTAGCAGTCTCTTTTGAGATGTTCTATGTGTTTACCCGTTCTCAGAAATATTTCTATGGCTATTGATCTTCTGAAGAAATTCTTGTTATATGGGAATGTCTTTTAATCCTAGTGTTGGATGAAAGCATTGGTAGTCTGACTGGTTTATAATTTATATTGCTCTATTTCATCGGGTATTCTATTTCATTTCGTCTGATAAGAATTGATGAGAGAAAACATGTGATATTATGATTCTGTTTCTTCTACTTGATGCTTCATCTGATATATATGTATGGGAAGATATATTGATCTTGTTATATTTGATTTCAATGGGATTAAATGATGTTTTCTTTTGGACTTTCTTTCTTTGAAGAATTATCGGGGTATTCTGTATTTTCTCTATGAGTTTGGTTTTTGATTCTCTGGTATAGTATCGTATCTTGGGTTTCTTTATTCTGGATTTCTCTATCTTGGATTTCTTTATTCGGTTTCCTTGTTATCTTTGTTCCATAATTTGTCAATTATGACTCGTGTTCGAAGTGCGTTCTTTAGCTCGTGATAATCATGTCAAATATGACTATACTTCTAATTTGATCTTGGTAATGTGGTGATTTTAGTATTGGGATTTTTTCTAATTTCTGTGTAAGGATTTGACATCAGTAAAGGCATAGGTGATAAAAGCGTGAGTTTCAGTCAGTATGGTGAATTATTTATTTGAAAGATTTCATGTGACAATTATGTCAGGACTATTTTTCTCAAGTCTGATAATAGAATTTTATTTTGTACAGATAAAAGAGTAAATAGTCTGAACGAGAAGTGTATATTTATTAGAAAGAGTTGGATATTAGTTAAAGTCACTATGAATGATAAGGTTTTCGTCTTGTGAAAGCTGAAAAGTTTATTACATGTTGACAGAGTTCGGATATGTGACAACCCCAAATTGACCCTAGTCGAAAAGTGGATTCGGGACCACTAAACCGAGTCATAAAAATAATTAACCGTCATAGTTGATGCTCATTATATGTACATATGCATGTGTGAAAATTTGATGTTTGAATTTTGTTAATTGTAAGTGAATTTTATCAAATAGGACTTATGTGAGAAAATTTAGAAATGTGCTAGGCAAATGTAAAGTGGCCTAATAGTGCATGTTGTGAAAATGATGGGTTTGCATGTCAAATTACCCAAAATTAAAGCATAGTGGCCGGCCATGCTATGGGTGGAAACATGTTGTAAACATGTTGTGTTAGTGTGTTATGTTAGAAAGAATAAAAAAAAGGGGTTAGGATTAAAGTAATGCAAAGGGAGGAGTGATAAAAAAAATTGTCTCACCCATGCCCCCCCATTGCCGTGAATTGAAGAAAGAAAACAAAAAAAAAGTGTTCATCCTTGAACATCTTTGGCTTAAAATTTTAAGGAGAAAGGAAGAAGAAAGGATTTTCTTGCTTCTTGTTCGGTTGGTTGGTGTTTAGGAGGAGGTATGTTTGGTGTTGTTCCATGAGATTCATGCATGTTTTTTTTTATTTTATTTTATTTACTTGTTAGCTTGAGTTCTATCTAGCCCATGGTTTAGATCTTTGCTATGTGATGGAGATGATATTCGGCCATGGGTGTTGTCTTCTTGGTTGATGTTTGATGTTGTGGTGTTGAGGCATGAAGATGGGTTAAGTTTCGGCTAAGGAGGATTTGTGATTGATGCCATTTGCATGCTAAATTTGAAGCTTTGTAATGATACATGTGGTGGTGGATTTTCTTTTTAGCATTCTTGAGTTAGGCCTTAAGTTCTTTGTTTAACCCATGACCAAAATTTAAGTGGTATGGTGTCTTGATGCATTCGGCCATGTTAGGAAGTAGAAGAGAAGCATGGTTGTTGATCATGTTATTTGGATGAAAATGGTAGTAAGGTGAAGTGAAAATGTTAGTATTTTATCTCTAGAGTATATATGTGTATTAGCCGAGTTTTGAACTTAAAACGAATTGGTATTTAGTCAATACAAGTAACCATAATTGTAGAATGTATTAAGTGTTGCAATCGGCCTCAACATAGACATGCATATTCGGCCATAGAAAGAAGATTGGTGTTGCATGTATTCGGTTAGAGGCAAGCATATTGATGCTTTTATTTTGGCTTAGACAATCGGCTAAAAGGGAGTGTGGGTTAATATGTTGAGTTGATTCATGATTCCATATGTATGTGACTTTAATGTCTAATGTATATATATGGGCTAAGTACTTTGAGTTCCTCTTTTCGATGCTCAAATGATTAAATCAATTTATTTGTTAAATTAAGCTCAAGAGCAAAGGGGAACTAAATCCGATAAAGGGAAGGAAAAAGTGGTCGAATAGCCATCGGAATCGTTCGACAACATCCGAGGTAAGTTTTCGAGTAACGAGACTTAGTTTACGATTTGATTAAGTCATGACGTATGAGCATAACAAATATACGGTGATATGATGATTCTACTTGAATTATATGTTGAGTTAATTAGTCTATACGTATGACGGGTAGCCGTATGTGCATAGAGATCGTGTCATAAAGCAAACTAAACATGCTGTTTGTATGTGGCTAGTGAGCCGAAAATGGGATTGCTTAATACGTGACTTGTGTTTGAACTCTAATTATGAAAATGAAATATAGATGTGTCATGATTTATTGATATGTGCCTGAATATTTGGATGATAACCGGGCTAAGTCCCAAAGGTATTTTGCGCTAGTGACTAGTTCCGGGCTAAGTCCCGAAGGCATTTGTGCGAGTTATTACATCCGGGCTAAGTCCCGAAGGCATTTGTGCGAGTTACTATATCCGAGCTAAGTCCCGAAGGCATTGGTGCGAGTTACTATATCCGGGCTATGTCCCGAAGGCATTGAGCGAGTAGCTATATCCGGTTAAATCCCGAAGGTACTTGGCTTGGGAATGAGCGACCTTACTGTAATAGTTTCAATTAATATGCTCGTAAAATCCCAGCAATGAGGTATGTCTCGTATATGCATTGATTTAGTTGATCCCTTACAATTAGTATTCGCTCAGTCGATAAATGAGCTACCGGCCTTAGGCTAAGTTGATCTTTTGTGTATGAATATAAGAGTTGGTAATGTGAAGTAAGTATGATATTGAGAATTTGTGCATATGAAATTATCTGTTTAACCATATGAATGCTACACTTTAGTTGTGTCTAATTTTATGGCTCAAACTTACTAAGCATTAAATGCTTACTCCGTTCTTTGAATCTCTGTTTTATAGATTTTGGTTCGTCAGCTATCGGACTCGGGATTATTGAAGTCGAAGTCGCCCACACCATCAAAGCCCCCTTTGGTACACTTTTGGTTGAACTTTGAAATTGCATGTATAGGACTACCCGTTTTGTTGTTGGTCATGGACCCTTTGGTTTTGTATAAATTTGGATAGCCATGCGAAAATGGCTTATATACACTTTGAGCTTAGTATTATAATCGTCTTGTATGATGTTCGTTAAGAGGTATGGAAATGTTTGGGAACGATTAGCCATTGGAATGGTTAATCATGATCATATTTTGTGCTATATATGCTGAAGGGCTAGTTGAATCATGGAAACTATGTAATAGGTAAAGTCTACCTTAAAAATAGATGCTGATAGCAGCAGTGACGTGAATGTGAAATATCACTAAAAATAGTAGGAATGGAATTAAATAGTGAATAAATTATGTAATCGAACCTTGATGAATCTATTTTCATAGGAAAGTAACGAAACAATCATATGAACAGTATATTATGAGATATTTAAGTTTTCGCGAAACAGGGCCAGAACGGTTTCTAGATTCCCTGTTCCGACTTTGGAAATTCATTATAAATTAACCAGAGATAATAAGAAGTCATGCCATATATGTATAGATTCCTTTTCGAGACTAGTTTCTATAGAAACAAACGGAATCAGTATTGAAGCCTTGTACAGGGAGATATCCAAGCCTTGGACCTTTGTAAATATGGCACGTATAGGCCAGTTTGATAGTATAAGTTATGTTTTGGAACCATGTTTTGAGTAAGAATTGTATATAAGTTAAGCCATGTGATTTGGTTTATTTGGTAATATGTTTTGGTTGTATATATATTTGTTTAATAATGGTATATTTTTAGTATGATAATGTATGTATGAGATTATGCAATGGTAGTCTTGATTTAGGAGGTTAAATGGATGAATTGCATTTGATGTTATATAGGTGCATGAACATGTGAATGGTAAGTTTGGATATAGTTTTATTTGTGTATTGAATTGGTTCATTTGGCTACAAATTGTGTTGTTCATATGAGGTCAAATTTGAATGTATTTGTTTGTGTTTTAGGGTGGCAAATTTGGCTATTCAAATGGCCTATTTTTCTCCACACGGCCATGTGTCTCTGCTGTGTGCTACACACGGTCATGTTACATGGTCGTGTGTCCCCTAGACCCTACAAATTAAAGTCAGTATACCCTCTAGTTTTCATACGGCCTAGACACACGGGTGTGTCTAGTGGTCGTGTGTGGCACACCGGCTGGCACACGGGCATGTGGTCAGCCGTGTAGCCAAGTCAGTAGCATCTTTAATTTTCACATGGCCCGGCACACTGGCGTATCTTATGGCTATGTGGATAAGTCAGTATGTATGCCCTCTTGTGACACAGCTTAGACACACGGGCGTGTCTAAGGTCGTGTGAGGCACGCGGCCCGTTCACCCTGGCATGTGACCTTTTAAAAGCTGAAAATTTTTTAAGTTTCTGAAACTTTTAAATGATACTGAATAGGTTCTGAATGCATGTTTATGTATCGTATGCTCAATTTTATGTTCATAATGAATGTGTATTAATGACATTTACTGTAATGAAATGGTATTTCCAAATGTAATTGTTCTAAAATGAATGATAAGTCTAGTTATGCCTCTTAACTATTCTAGCGACGGTTACGGGTTAGGGGTGTTACATTTTATTGGTATCAGAGCTACTGTTTATTCAGTTCTAGGAGTAACGTAGTTTATTTGAGTCTAGTTATACATGCCATATATAAAATTGCGATAGTGTGATGACTCCTGACTTTCTTGAATGTGTTTTTATATAGTAATGGATCTTGAACGAGCTGTAGCAGACAAAATAGAAAGAAACGCTCCTTCTCTTGCTCAAGGTGCATCGCCTACTGAATCTAGACCTGTGACGAGTAGTAACGGGGGTGAGGCTAAGGAAGCCTTCTTTTAGTTATTAAATGAATGGTTTACACAGTATATACATACAAACCCAGCTGTTTCGCAACATCTACCCCCACCTATTCCCCAACTGATTCTATTAATTTTCAAGGTACTGATCTTCTTCGATTGAATAAACCACCTGTTGATAGAATACAGAAACATAGGGCTGAAGATTTTAGAACTACTGCTAATAATGACCCTAAAAGGGCTGAATTTTGGCTCAAGAACACGATTCAGGTATTCAATGAATTGTCTTGCACACCAGAAGAATGTATAAAGTGTGTGGTATCATTGTTAAGAGATATTGCGTATCAGTGGTAGAATACCTTGATATCTATAGTTCCGCTAGAGTAAGTCACTTGGGATTTCCTCCAAGCTGAATTTAGAAAGAAATACATAAGCTAAAGATTTATCGACCAGAAGAGAAAATAATTCCTTGAATTGAAGCAGGGCCTTATGAAAATTACAGAATATGAACGAGAGTTTGTTCGACTCAGTAAATATGCCTGTGAATGTGTATCATCTGAAGCTATTATGTGTAAACGATTTGAGGATGGGTTAAATGAAGAAATCAATGTGTTGGTGGGAATTCTTGAGCTAAAGAGTTTGTTGTTCTGGTTGATCGAACCTGTAAGGCCGAAGATCTGTGTAAAGAGAAAAGAAAAGCTGACTCTGAGTTTAGAGAGTCTAGAAAAAGATTTACGGGCAAATCAAATCAATCAACATCAGATAAATTTAAAAAAAATCACCCTCATTCTATAACTTCTGTGGGAATTTCTATTAAAGACAGAAATACGAGACAATTAGGTTTAAAAGCTCAAACAACATCTGTGGTAAGTGCAGGAAGTGTTAGAAATGTTGCATCTGAATGTAAACATTGCAATAAGCTACATTATGGTGAATACAAATCAGTGAGCAGAGCTTGTTTTAAATGTGGATCTATGGATCATTTTCTCCGTGATTGCCTAGAAAAGTTCATAGCTAAAAGAGAACAACCAGTGAAATCAAGTAACACGGTTGTTAGAGGGAGACCAGCCAGAAACACCAAAAATGCTAGTGGTAATCGAGGTGCTACGAGAGATGCGACTGTGAGATCCGGGGCATGAGCACCTGCCAGAGCATATGTTATGTGTGTACGAGAGGAAGCATCATCATCATACATTGTCACCGGTACTTTTTCTCTTTTTTTATACTGATATAGTTGCGTTGATAGATCCTGGATCAACCCATTCATATATATGTATGAATTTAGTATTTAAAAAGAGTTTACATGTTGAGTTTATAGAATTTTTATAAAAGTATCAAACCCCTTAGGCAAGTCTGTTTTAGTTGATAAAATTTGTAAGAATTGTCCTCTGATGATCTGGGGTTACTATTTTCGGGCTGAATTGATGCTTCTGCCATTCGATGAGTTTGATGTGATTCAGGGTATTGACTGGCTGACTATGCATGATGTAGTTCTAAATTGTAGACAGAAGACTATTGAATTGAAATGTAAAAATGGTGAGATTCTTCGGATTGATTCTAAGGATTCGAATGAATTACCTACTGTAATATCATCTATGTTAGCTTAGAAATACTTGAGAAAGGGCTATGATGCATATCTTGCGTATATTTTGGACACCAAGGTGTTAAAATCAAAGATTGAATCCGTACCTATTGTTTGTGAATTCTCGGATATATTTCTTACCGGGATTACCGCGGATCAGAGAAGTCAAATTTGGTATTGAGTTACCGGGAACAACTCTGATATCGATAGCTCCGTATAGAATGGCTCCAACAGAATTGAAAGAGTTGAAAGCTCAGTTGCAAGAATTGTCAGACAGAGGTTTTGTACAACCGAATTATTCTCTTTGGGGTGCACCAGTACTGTTTGTGAAAAAAAAAGATGGCTCTATGCGCATGTGTATCGACTATAGAAAGTTGAATAAAGTGATAATAAAGAACAAATACCCTCTCCCGCAGATTGATGAATTATTTGATCAGTTTAATAGGGCTACGGTATTTTCAAAAATCGATCTGTGATCGGGTTGCTATTAGTTACGAGTTAAAGAGTCGAATGTGCCAAAAACTACTTTTAGAACAATGTATGGCCATTATGAATTCCTTCTTATGCCTTTCGGGTTAACTAATGCTCTTGCCATTTTTATGGACTTGATGAATCGTATATTCAGACTGTATTTAGATAGATTTGTTGTGGTATTCATTGACAATATTTTGATCTATTCACGAGATGAATTTGAGCATGTCGAGCACTTGAGAATTGTGTTACAAACTCTTCGTGATAAGCCATTATTTACAAAGTTTTGTAAATGTGAGTTCTGGCTTAAAGAGGTTAGATTTTTGGGACATATTGTTTCAGCTGACGATATTAGAGTTGATGCGAGCAAATTTCATCTATTGTTGACTTGAAACCTCCGAGAAACGTATCTAAGGTTGTAGGTTTTTGGGATTAGCAGACTATTATCGAAGATTTGTAAAAGGCTTCTGTAACACCCCAAACCCGGCCTAGACGTTATGGCCGAATCTGGTGCGTCACATCAAATCATTTTTCAAATTTGATCTTTTCGGTGAAAATGCATTACTGACTCTAAATTTATTATTAAGCCACAGTTCCCATCAAAATGTTTACCAATTTTCTTGCATTTGGTATATTACCTCATTTAAAATCGCGGAAGCATTTTGAAAACTTTGTTGTTGGAAGCTCGTATTCTTTAGAAAAATCATGCCATTTTGAAATCTTGAGTTTTCCTAGACTAGCAGTTTAGTATAATAAATCACAATCCAAATTAAAACTTAAAACCCACCAACGGCCTTACCAAAATGAAATCTAATTGCAATTAAAAGAAACAGAAACAATAGGTGGCCATCTCCGAGCCCCTCGCAGCTCCGATCCGTCTAAGGCTGGAAATTACCTGAAAGGTTAATAAATGGGGTGAGTTTATGAAAACTCAGTGTGTAATCCTAATAACAAACAAACAGTGAATAACACAGTATCAGTACAATCTGGGCTAAAGCCCTATTCAGTCTCGACATATGTTGCGTCGAAGCCTTTCGTTTAACGGTTCTAGGCCGAAGCCTTTTCATAATTCATATCACTGGGCCAAAGCCTTTACTGTAAACGGTATGGCCCATAGGCCCATTTCAATATCACATGTAATACCAATGGATGTATGCAAGCCCATTTGGGGATACTACTCAACCCACCGTCCGCTACTCTCCACTCGTACCAACCAAGCCCTCCATGTGGGGAATAACTCAACCTACCCAACCAAACTCTCCACTGGCAACATAGCTGCTTTATCATATAACTAGAGGCCTAGCCTCTTTTAATAACTGGGGAAAAGACCTTTTGATAAACTGGGGCAAAGCCCTTTTCGGTAAACTGGGGCAAAGCCCTTTTCGGTAAACTAGGGCAAAGCCCTTTTAGCACTTCCTCCATTTATATCAAACCCAACCCATGCAAAATGTCATGTATGCAGAATGTCATGCCCATATTTGAATCAAACAATCACAGTCCAGTCATTCATATCAACAACATATATTCACAATCAAATCCGTCAACCACACATTTCAAGTCAGTCACTTGCCCACAAGGACAAAACAGTCATTTGACACCCTAGGGGCAAAATGATAATTTTACCCCACATGGGTATCTCGGTAATTCTATCCTACAGGGGTATTTCGGTATTTCTGCCCTACAAGGGTATTTCGGTAATTCTACCTTACAGGGGTATTTTAGTAATTCTACCCTACAGGGGTATTTCGATAATTCTACCTTAAAGGGGTATTTCAATAATTCTACCCTACAGAGGTATTTCGTATTTCTACTATACAAGGGTATTTCAGTAATTCTACCCTACAAGGGTATTTCGGTATTTTACAAATCAATGGTATTTTGGTAATTTTACAAACCAGGGGTATTTTAGTAATTTTACAAACCAGGGGTATTTTGGTAATTTTACTAATTGAGGGTATTTTGGTAATTTTATAAACCAAGGGTATTTTAGTAATTTTGTAAATCAAGGGTAAAACTGTAATTCTGTAATCGAGGGTAAAACGGCAATTCTGTAAATCGAGGGTAAAACGATAATTCTGTAAATCGAGGGGTAAAATGGTAATTCTATAAATCGAGGGTAAAACGGTAATTCTGTAAATCGAGGGTAAAACGGTAATTCTATAAATCGGGGGTACTTTGGTAATTTTACAACTGGGGGTATTTCAGTAATTTTGTAACCTAAAGTATTCTAAATAGGGATAACAATACGAATGGGCCTAAAGCCCTTCTCGGCCCAAATGGGCCCATACGCTCGTGTGACCGTTTTAGCCCAAATCTAGCCACAGATATGAGATTCACCTAGCCTAATCCAATATTTACTACACAATCAAAAAACTTCTCCAATTGGGCCCGTAGGCCCATTGGGCCCACATGGCCTCTTTCAGCCCATCGCGGCCCGAAGTAGCCATCCTACAGCTAGAGTAGTGAGAAATACTCACCTGATTGGAGACTGGAGTTAATCCACGCTCCGAGCACTCTAAGCCGATGCCCAACCCAAACGAGTAGGCCATAAAGCGAAAGGGATTAGCCAAGAAAGGTACATTTACTCTCCTCGTGGTTCTCTTTATTTAAAGCCAGCTTTACATCCACTCTTATGTTAGCTTCCCAATGTGGGATCCCTCCATCATCAGAGTTTAAATTCAACACCACCTCTTGCCACCCCCTGTTAGCAAAATCAATGCTCTTTGATTGCCATGAGTTTCGAACCCTGGACCTCCTTGCCAACTCTATAACGCCACCTTGCCACTTCACCACAGGCTCTTTTTGTGTCATACTTTATCCCCAATTAATTATAAGGTCTAAAGGCCAAAGTCCAGGTTCCCTTAAAAAAAACCAGAATAAATTGCAAGAGCCAAGGCTTGAACCCAGGCTCCCATACAACCTTAATGACGCCACAACCACTAGACCACAAGCTTCCTTGTGTCATTTATTTAACACAATAATTTAAAAGGCCCTTATCCAAGCATCCAGGTTTTTTTTCACTTAATACCAAAATTTTTGCTAAAGCCCAGGTTTGAACCCAAAATTTCTCCAACACTTCTCAAGGCCATTAGCCACTAAAGCAGACATTTAATTGTGTCATTTCATTGCACAATTAAATACCTATATATAACCTCCTTATGGACCCACACTCAATGTAACACCCCGAACCCGAGACCGTCGCCGGAGTCGAACACGAGGTGTTAACAGACTTCAAACCACTTATTTGACATTTCCCAGACAAGCTGCCAATCTGCGTACTAGTCGCTTTAAAAACCATATCTTGAGTTCTGAAACTTGAAATCCAGTTCTGTAAATTTTCCCTGGAACTAGACTCATATACCTATATGGTAGAATTTTTGTAGAATTTTTGGTCAGGCCAATTAGTACAGTTTATTAGTCAAAGTCTCCCATGTTACAGGGATCGACTACACTGACCTTTTCGCATTACGACTTGGATATCTCCCTGCACAGAGCTTCAATACTGATTCCGTTTGTTTCTATAGAAACTAGACTCAGAGAGGAATCTGTACATATATGGTATGACTCCTAATTATCTCTGGTTAATTTATAATGAATTTCCAAAGTCGGAACAGGGAATCCAGAAACCGTTCTGGCCCTGTCTCACAAGAACCTGAATATCTCTTAATATACTGTCCATATGATCATTTTGTTACTTCTATATGAAAATAAACTCATTAATCTTCGATTACATAATTTATTCATTAATTAATTCCACTCCTACTATTTTTAGTGATTTTTCAATCTCACGTCACTGCTGCTGCCAGCATCTGTTACGAAAGCAACTATGCCTATCTCGTGATTTCTCCTTGATCTAACTAGTAATTCATCATACATATCACCAATTATGATCATTACTAGCCATGCCAAAGGCTAATCATTGTCAAACATCTCCCTACTACACTATTGCCATATCATGAATTTTAACACCAAAAATAATCAACCATGACATATGGCATAAAAAGGTCGAATTATCAAAATTTACGACCTAACGTTATGAAACCAAACCCAACCGAACATTTATGCCATTTTCGCATGGCTAAAAGTTTACATACCAAAGTTCAAACACAACATAATAGCCTATACATGCCGAAATGTTCTCCTAAGCCAACTAAGAAGAAAGTACCAAAACTTGCTAGCCGGTGTGATGACTCCAATGACGGCCTGATCACGCAAAAAGAGACGAGTCCAAGAAACCTAAAATAGGTGACAAGGAAACACCGAGTGAGTATATAACTCAGTAAGTCATAAGCAATGCACTACTATCCATTAATAACATTATCACAAGAGGAAGCAAAATGGAACGAGGCTAGTTACTCCATCCATACCGAACCATACCATAGTTCCTCAAACCTATCGGTTCAATCTCATACCAAGTCATGCATTCACATTCCATATACTAATCAATAGGATATTCGAGGCATTTTCATACATCATTTTATTTTCGTTACAATCATACAACTAAACGACCTTTCACCTATTCCACGATAAATCTTATGTACGTGACTTCAATTATAATTGTCACATAGGTTCAAACTTACCAAGCTCAACTTCAAATATAAACATAACGCCTATTAGTCACGAACTCAAGGTACTTACCCGATCCGCTGTCCGTGATCGACTCAATAATGTCGCACACTTAGTGTTCATAATGATTCAAAAGTATATATTAAGTCCGCACACTCAGTGCTATATAATCAACTCGCACACTTAGTGCTATATAATCAAACTCGCACACTTAGTGCTACATAATCAAGCTCGCACACTTAGTGCTACATAATCAAACTCGCACACTTAGTGCTGTACAATTTAAACCCGCACACTTAGCGCCAATCTCATGATCATAAATGTTTATACCCGCACTCTTAGTGCCGAGATCAACAACTCAATACATCTCACCTCTTTTCTCTTCATCCAACACTTTCATCACCACATACATACATGTATATATATATATTTATCATTCCATTCAGCATCATTACATAGACGTTATGATCATTTAAATTAATACAAACTATATGCTTAATGACTTACTTTGTGTTGGGTAGGACGGTTCCAACTCGGCTAATCGATGATCTTTTCTTTGCCTTTGCTTGATTCTCCTCCTTTAACTGTGACAGCCCAAAACTGACCCTAGTCGGGAAGTGGTTTCGGGACTGCTAAACCGAGTCACCAAAATGTTTGAATGTGATATTATTGTCTAAAATATGTGATTATGAATGTGTGGAAAATTTCAAGCTTCGATTTAGTCAATTGCATGTGAATTTAGTCCATAGGACTTATGTGAGAAAGTTGTAAAAAAATGTGATAGGGTAATTTATAAGGACCAATTTAAGCAAGGAGTGAAAATATTGACTTTGCATGTCAAATACCCTTTTTTATACATAGTGGCCGGCCATGATGGAGCTTATATTAGACTATGTGGTAAATTTCCATGAAGTGGACATTAGTTTAAGTAAAAGAAAAGAAATGATAAAAGAAATATTAAGGATACTAAAAGAAAAAAAAGAAGGAGAGAGGTTATCACCTTGTTCATCTTGGCCTGTTGTAGAGAGGAAGAGAGGAGGATAGCATTCGGTCATTTGAAACCTAAGGAAGGTTAGTCTTTTGTTTGGTTTTTGATAATTTTCACATTTTTGATATCATTGCTTTGTGTTCTTTAAACCCCATGGTTCAATTTTGTGAATTGATGATGATTTTATGTTTTGCCATTGATGAGTGCTTGAGCTTTTTGATAGTTGTTGATGAAAAATGAAAGATATGTTAAAGATTAATATGTTTTGTGTTGAAGTTTTTGGTGATTTTGAGTAGTTAGGGCTAAATTACAAAAATAAATTTTTGAAGGACTCAAAGGTGGAATAAATGAAATGTATGGACTTATATGGGTACTAGGAAGATTCGGCCCTTAAGGAGTGTGACCAAATTTTGTGTATTTGGTGTTTTGTGGAATAAGGACTAAATTGTGAAAGTGCGAAATATTAGGGGTAAAAATGTAATTTACCCATTTATGCGTTATTAGACTAAATTGAATGAAAATATGTTAAAACGAGATTTATTTGAATATGTTAAGATCAAGAAACCAAGAAATTGGATTTAGATCGGGGAAAATCGAAAGTAGTTGAGTAGCCGATCAATTAGTCGACGACATCCGAAGAAAGTTATAAGCAATTAGATATTAAAATTTCGGAATAAATGTTAGTTATATATGCTGAAATGGAAATATGGTAAATGTATATATAGCTGAATATGATATGGGTGAATTATATGTTAAATTAAGGCTTGGTAAGCTAGCTATTAAGGTGAAATGCTAATGTTAGTATTTGATTTGGTAATAATCTGTTTGGGGACAGCAGCAGTAAGGTGATTTTGGAAAATCGCCATAAATTGTAGGAGTTAAATTAGAAGCTGAGTGAATTATGTCATTAAAGCTTGAAGAGTCTATTTTCTTACAAAAGAAACTATAAAAACAAAAGAGTTACCGATCTTGAGATATTTGAAGTATTGTGGGGCTGAGTCATAATGACTGCTGGATTCCCTGTTCTGTTTTTAGAAAATCATTATAAATTGTACAAAAATGATTATAAGATAAAACTTATATGCTTAGACTCCTTAATGAGTCTAGTTTCTAATGAGATCAAATACAACACATTTTGAATTCTGTAAAGTGAGAAATTGGATTCGTAGTGAAGAGTGGTCAGAATAGTCAAACAGTGAAACAGGGGAAACTTTAAGAAAAATCTGGTATTGATTGGCCAAGCCTAAAATTCTGAAAATTTTATGGATGGAAGATATACGAGTCTATATTCAGGGAAAATTAACGGCAAGTGATTTGGAGTTTAGTAGCTCCAGTTATAAATAATTTAGTAACTACTGCTCAGGAAAACAGCTCCTAGTGAATATGTGATTTTGTTGTAAACATTAATGAAAGTTTGCCAATGAATTATTTATTGATTATTATAAAGCTTACTATAATCTATGTGTGTGAAAGTCGGATCAATATATATATTATTCTAAAGTAATACTTGAATAGTCGATTAATGACTATTTTAAATTTTGTTGAACTTAAGCTCAAGAGCAAAGGGGAACTAGATCCGATAAAGGGAAGGAAAAAGTAATTGAATAGCCGTTGAAGTCGTTCGACGACATTTGAGGTAAGTCTTCGAGTAATGACCCTACTTGAATTATATTGAAATGAATAGTCATACTATGACGGATAGTCGAATGTGCTTAGAGACTATGTTATAAAGCCAATTGAAATTATGCTCTTTGTGTGTGGCTACCGAGCCGAAATTTGAAAGGTTTAATAAATGTTTTGTGTTTGAGCCTTAGTAACGAAGAAATGATATGGATGTGTTATGATTATTGATATATGTGTGCATGAGCATTGGAATATATCCGGGCTAAGACCCGAAGGCAATTATGCGAGTTGATATATCCGGGCTAAGACCCGAAGGCAATTATGCGAGTTGATATATCCGGGCTAAGACCCGAAGGCAATTATGCGAGTTGATATATCCGGGCTAAGACCCGAAGGCAATTATGCGAGATGATATATCCGGGCTAAGACCCGAAGGCAATTATGCAAGTTGATATGTCCGGGTTAAGACCCGAAGGCAAATGTGTTTGCGGCTGTATTCGGTTAAATACCGAAGAAACTTGGGTTTGAATGTGAGTGTTTTGTGCTGTAACTAATTCAATAAATATGCTCAACCAACCCGAACGATAAGGTATGTTTGCATGTGCATTGGAAAAGTCGATTCGTTTTAAATAGTATTCGTGCGATCGGCTAACGAATTTTCGGCTTTTAGAAAGGTTGATACCTTGTGTATATATGTTGATGAAGTGTGAAGTAAGTATGATTATGAGAATGTGTGTTAATAAAGTGACTTAGTTAGCTATGTGAATGTAATACTGTAGTCAAAGCCGATTTCATTACTTGAGACTTACTAAGCTTAAAATGCTTACCCGGTTGCTTTGGCTCTCTGTTTTATAGATTTTGTTCGTTAGCTATCGGATTCGGGATCAGCGAAGTCGAAGTCATCTACACTATCAAGCTCTTTTGGTACTCTTTTAGTTGAACTCTGGATATGGCATGTATAGGACTACCCCCTGTTGTTTAAGTTCTTTTGTGATGTATGTGTGTAAAGCCATGCGAAAATGGCTTGTAGAAGTGGAGTATGGCATTAGACCATTTGTGTTTATGTATGTATATATGGTTTCACGATGTGACTATGGTTTGAAATGGAAGTGTTGGGCTAATGATCAGCCATTGGAATGGCTAAATATGATCACATGTGGACCTATGTATGGCAAAACCCTAGTTGGTCCATGGTAACCACAAAATAGGTAAAGTTTACCTTGAAAACAGATGCTGACAGCAACAGTGGTGTAGATTTGAAAAATCACAAAAATTCGTAGGAGTGGAATTAAATAGTGAATAAATTATGTAATCGAACCTTGATAAACCTACTTTCATATGGAAGTAACGAAACAATCATATGAACAGTACAGTAAGAGATATTCGGGTTCTTGTGGAACGGGGCCAGAACAGTTTCTGGATTCCCTGTTCCGCCTTTGGAAATTCACTATAAATTGACCAGAGATAATTAGGGGTCATATCATATATGCATGGATTCCTCTCTGAGTCTAGTTTCCATAGAAACAAACGGAATCAGTATTGGAGCCCTGTACAAGGAGATATCCAAGTCGTAATGCGCAAAGGTCAGGGTAGTCGATCCCTGTAACATGGGAGACTTTGACTAATAAACTGTACGAATTGGCCCGACCAAAAATTCTAGAAAAAAATACATAGGTGGGGACATGAGTCTAATTTCAGGGAAAAATCACAAAACTGATTTTCGAGTTGTGAAACTCAAGATATGATTTTTGAAGCGACTAGTACTCAGACTGGGCAGTGTCTGGAAAAATTTTTAAAAGTCTGTCAACACCTCGTATTCGACTCCGGTGACGGTCTCGGGTTCGGGGTGTTACAATTGATTGGTATCAGAGCTACGGTTTAGTCGATTCTAGGACTACCGTAATGTGTTGGGGTCTAGCTATACATGCCATTTTATGTGATTAATTGATAGTGTGGTGATTTCTGACATTTGCAAATGTGTTTATTTATAGTAATGGATCCCGATCCCGACCGAGCGGTAGCTGATGATCTTGAGAGTGTAGCGCCTGCTCCCGCACAAGGGACAGCGCCGGTGGACTCTCAACCTAATGCGAGTAACCCGAATGATGAAGCTAGACAAGCTTTCTATAGCGTGATGAATGATTGGTTCAACCAATACATTCGAACTAATACGGCTGTTCCACAACCTCCATTCCCGACAAACACCACCCCCGCACCTACAATACCTCCGGTAACTGACCAAATAAGGTCAAATAAGCCCCCAGTTGACCGAATCCGAAAACATGGGGCTACTGAATTTAAAGCTACGGATAGCGACGATGCCGAGCAAGCTGAATTTTGGTTGGACAACACTATCCGGGTACTCGATGAGCTATCTTGTACACCCGATGAATGCCTAAAGTGTGCTATCTCCTTGCTACGTGATTCTGCTTACTATTGGTGGAGTACTCTGACTTCTGTTGTGCCCCGGGAGCAAGTAACTTGGGAGTTTTTCCAAACGAGTTTCGGAAAAAGTATATCAGTCAGAGATTTGTTGATCAAAAATGGAAGGAATTTCTTGAGCTTAAGCAAGGTTCTATGTCAGTTACTGATTACGAGCGAAAATTTGTTAGACTTAGTAGATACGCTCGGGAATGTGTTTCGTCCGAGGCTGTCATGTGTAAACGCTTCGAAGATGGGCTGAATGAGGATATAAAAATGTTCGTTGGCATTCTTGAAATACGAGAGTTCGTAGTACTTGTCGAGTGAGCTTGTAAAGCCGAAGAGCTTAGAAAGGAAAAACAAAAAGTTGATGTGGGAACTGGGGAGTTTCGTAAAAGATCCTCGGGAAAGTCTCTTCAACAGGCATCGAAGAAATTTCGAGATGATGTGGGCCGGTCTAAAAGCACTTCGGGCCTTTTTAGACGAGATCGTGATCGACCCCCTGTAGGTACACGAGGCACTTCAGTCGCCAGTGTTGGGAATGAACGTCGAGGCCGAACGGAATGTCGACATTGCGGTAAATGGCATTTGGGGAGTTGTAGATTCCATGACCGCTCCTGTTACAAGTGCGGATCAGTGGACCACTTCATTAAAGATTGCCCGAGGCTGTCTGAACAGAATGTAAATCAGAGTGGGAAACCGGGTGCTACCACTGCTCGAGGTAGACTATCTAGAAATATGGGCAATGCTAGTGGTGGTCAGAGAGGATCTAGAGATGCTACGACCAGATCCGAGGCTCGTGCACCTGCTAGAGCATATGCTATACGTGCCCGCGAGGATGCTTCTTCGCCTGATGTTATTACCGATACATTCACTCTCTTTGATACTAATGTAATTGCTTTGATTGACCCCGGTTCTACTCATTCTTACATATGTGAAACCTTAGCATCCAGTAAGACTTTACCTATTGAGTCTACTGAGTTCGTAATTCGGGTGTCAAATCCCTTGGGTCGTTATGTGCTTGTCGACAAAGTGTGTAAGAAATGTCCCCTGGAAATTCGAGGTTCCTGTTTTCCGGTGGACTTAATGCTTTTGCCGTTTGATGAATTTGATGTTATCCTTGGTTTGGATTGGTTGACCGCGCATGATGCGGTTGTGAATTGCAAGAGCAAGACTATTGATTTGAGGTGCGCAAATAACGAAGTAATCCAAATTGAGTCTGCGGACTTGGAGGGGATGCCAGCTGTAATATCAGTAATGTTGGCACAGAAATATGTAAGAAAAGGGTGCGAAGCATACCTTGCATATGTACTTGGTGACAAAGAATTAGAAAAGAAACCCGAATCTGTGCTGGTGGTTTGTGAATACCCGGATTTTTTCTGGAAGAATTACCGGGTTTACCACCTGTTCGGGAGGTAGAGTTTGGTATTGAGCTTGTACCTGGGACTACGCCGATTTCGATAGCTCCGTATCGTATGGCATCAACCGAGTTAAAGGAGTTGAAAGCTCAGTTGCAAGAACTGACAGATAGAGGTTTCGCTCGCCCAAGTTTCTCACCTTGGGGTGCACCAGTATTGTTCGTGAAAAAGAAGGACGGAACCATGAGGTTGTGCATTGACTATCGTCAGCTGAATAAAGTGACGATAAAGAACAAATATCCGTTGCCGCGCATCGATGATTTTTCGACCAACTGAAGGGAGCCTCAGTGTTCTCAAAAATAGATTTGAGATCGGGCTATTATCAGTTGCGAATTCGAGATTCCGATATTCCTAAAACTGCCTTCAGAACGAGATATGGTCACTACGAATTCTTAGTGATGCCGTTTGGGCTCACTAATGCCCCTGCAGTATTTATGGATTTGATGAATCGGATCTTCAGACCGTATTTGGATCGGTTCGTAGTTGTGTTCATTGATGACATTTTGGTCTATTCAAGAGATGAGACCGAACATGCTGAGCATCTGAGGCTAGTGCTGCAAATTTTGCGGGATAAGCAGTTATATGCTAAGTTCAGTAAGTGTGAGTTCTGGTTAAGAGAGGTTAGCTTCTTGGGTCATGTGGTATCCGCGTCGGGTATTCGAGTTGACCCGAACAAAATTTCAGCCATACTTGACTGGAAACCTCCGAGAAATGTTACTGAAGTTCGGAGCTTTTTGGGGCTCGCCGGTTATTACCGACGATTTGTGAAGGGTTTCTCGATGATAGCCACACCAATGACAAGCTACTTCAAAAGGATGTTAGGTTCGAGTGGACGGAGAAATGTCAGAAAAGTTTCGACCAACTAAAACTCATTTGACTGAAGCTCCAATTTTGGTGCAACCCGAATCAGGTAAAGAGTTTGTCATTTATAGTGACGCATCCCTACTTGGGTTGGGTTGCGTATTGATGCAAGAAGGTCGAGTCGTGGCCTATGCGTCGAGATAATTGAAGCCACACGAGAGGAATTATCCGACCCATGATCTCGAACTAGCTGCCATCGTATTTGCTTTAAAAATATGGCGACATTATCTGTTTGGTGAGAAGTGCCATGTATTTTCGGACCACAAAAGTCTCAAATATTTGATGACTCAACGAGACTTGAATCTGCGACAAAGACGTTGGCTTGAGTTGTTGAAAGATTACGAGCTTGTCATTGATTACCACCCGGGAAAGGCTAACGTGGTTGCGGACGCCTTAAGCCGGAAGTCATTGTTTGCTTTACGAGCGATGAACGTGCATTTGTCTGTTCTACCAGACAATGTGTTAGTAGCTGAATTAAAAGCTAAACCATTATTGACTCACCAAATTCGTGAAGCTCAGAAAGTCGATGATGAATTGGTTGCAAAACGGGCTAAGTGTTTTCCGAACGAGGGATCAGAGTTTCAAATTGATGACGATGATTGTTTGAGGTTCAGAAATCGTTTGTGTGTTCCAAGGAATTCGGAACTCATTTCGATGATTCTGAACGAAGCCCATTGTAGCCGAATGTCAATTCACCCGGGGAGTACGAAAATGTACAACGATTTGAAACGTCAATTTTGGTGGCATGGTATGAAACGGGACATCTCCGACTTTGTTTCGAGATGTTTAATATGTCAACAAGTGAAAGCGGAACATCAAGTGCCTTCAGGATTACTCCAGCCGATCATGATACCCGAGTGGAAATGGGATCGAGTCACAATGGACTTTGTGTCCGGACTGCCCTTGTCAGCAAGTAAGAAGGATGCGATATGGGTTGTTGTTGATAGACTGACTAAGTCGGCTCATTTCATCCCCGTACGTACGGATTTTTCATTGGATAAACTAGCTGAATTGTACGTTTATCAAATTGTGAGATTACACGGGGTACCTGTTTCTATCGTGTCGGATAGAGATCCGAGATTCACCTCACGATTTTGGAAGAAATTGCAAGAAGCTCTGGGTACCAAGCTGCATTTTAGCACTGCTTTTCACCCCCAAACCGATGGTCAATCCGAGCGGATAATTCAGATACTTGAGGATATGTTGAGATGTTGCATCCTCGAGTTCAGTAGTTCATGGGAACGGTACTTACCTTTGATTGAATTCGCTTACAACAATAGTTTTCAATCAAGTATTAAGATGGCACCTTACGAGGCTTTGTACGGTCGTAAATGCCGTACACCATTGTTTTGGACCGAGCTCGGTGAAAGTAAAATTTTCGGAGTTGATTTGATTAAAGATGCTGAACAGAAAGTAAAGGTAATCCGTGAAAGTCTGAAGGTAGCCACGGATCGTCAGAAGTCGTACGCAGATTTGAAACGAAAAGACATCGAGTATCAGGTGGGAGACAAAGTGTTCCTTAAGGTTTCACCTTGGAAAAGATACTCAGGTTCGGCCGTAAGGGCAAGTTGAGCCCAAGATTCATTGGGCCGTACGAAATCTCCGAACGAGTTGGTCCGGTTGCGTATAGATTGATTTTGCCCCCGGAGCTTGAAAAGATTCATGACGTCTTTCATGTTTCGATGCTTCGACGCTATCGATCTGATCCATCGCATATAATTAGCCCATCAGAGGTTGAAATTCAAGTCGATATGAGCTATGAAGAAGAACCGATGCGTATCCTAGCTCGTGAAGTGAAGGAGTTGCGAAACAAAAGAGTTCCGCTAGTAAAGGTGTTATGGCTCAAACACGGGATCGAGGAAGCTACTTGGGAGACCGAGAGCTCGATGAAAGAACGATACCCAAACCTATTTACCGGTAAGATTTTCGGGGACGAAAATTTCTTAAGTGGGGGAGAGTTGTGACAGCCCAAAACTGACCCTAGTCGGGAAGTGGTTTCGGGACTGCTAAACCGAGTCACCAAAATGTTTGAATGTGATATTATTGTCTAAAATATGTGATTATGAATGTGTGGAAAATTTCAAGCTTCGATTTAGTCAATTGCATGTGAATTTAGTCCATAGGACTTATGTGAGAAAGTTGTAAAAAAATGTGATAGGGTAATTTATAAGGACCAATTTAAGCAAGGAGTGAAAATATTGACTTTGCATGTCAAATACCCCTTTTTTTATACATAGTGGCCGGCCATGATGGAGCTTATATTAGACTATGTGGTAAATTCCATGAAGTGGACATTAGTTTAAGTAAAAGAAAAGAAATGATAAAAGAAATATTAAGGATACTAAAAGAAAAAAAAAGAAGAAGGAGAGAGGTTATCACCTTGTTCATCTTGGCCGGTTGTAGAGAGGAAGAGAGGAGGATAGCATTCGGTCATTTGAAACCTAAGGAAGGTTAGTCTTTTGTTTGGTTTTTGATAATTTTCACATTTTTGATATCATTGCTTTGTGTTCTTTAAACCCCATGGTTCAATTTTGTGAATTGATGATGATTTTGTGTTTTGCCATTGATGAGTGCTTGAGCTTTTTGATAGTTGTTGATGAAAAATGAAAGATATGTTAAAGATTAATATGTTTTGTGTTGAAGTTTTTGGTGATTTTGAGTAGTTAGGGCTAAATTACAAAAATAAATTTTTGAAGGACTCAAAGGTGGAATAAATGAAATGTATGGACTTATATGGGTACTAGGAAGATTCGGCCCTTAAGGAGTGTGACCAAATTTTGTGTATTTGGTGTTTTGTGGAATAAGGACTAAATTGTGAAAGTGCGAAATATTAGGGGTAAAAATGTAATTTACCCATTTATGCGTTATTAGACTAAATTGAATGAAAATATGTTAAAACGAGATTTATTTGAATATGTTAAGATCAAGAAACCAAGAAATTGGATTTAGATCGGGGAAAATCGAAAGTAGTTGAGTAGCCGATCAATTAGTCGACGACATCCGAAGAAAGTTATAAGCAATTAGATATTAAAATTTCGGAATAAATGTTAGTTATATATGCTGAAATGGAAATATGGTAAATGTATATATAGCTGAATATGATATGGGTGAATTATATGTTAAATTAAGGCTTGGTAAGCTAGCTATTAAGGTGAAATGCTAATGTTAGTATTTGATTTGGTAATAATCTGTTTGGGGACAGCAGCAGTAAGGTGATTTTGGAAAATCGCCATAAATTGTAGGAGTTGAATTAGAAGCTGAGTGAATTATGTCATTAAAGCTTGAAGAGTCTATTTTCTTACAAAAGAAACTATAAAAACAAAAGAGTTACCGATCTTGAGATATTTGAAGTATTGTGGGGCTGAGTCATAATGACTGCTGATTCCCTGTTCTGTTTTTAGAAAATCATTATAAATTGTACAAAAATGATTATAAGATAAAATTTATATGCTTAGACTCCTTAATGAGTCTAGTTTCTAATGAGATCAAATACAACACATTTTGAATTCTGTAAAGTGAGAAATTGGATTCGTAGTGAAGAGTGGTCAGAATAGTCAAACAGTGAAACAGGGGAAACTTTAAGAAAAATCTGGTATTGATTGGCCAAGCCTAAAATTCTGAAAATTTTATGGATGGAAGATATACGAGTCTATATTCAGGGAAAATTAACGGCAAGTGATTTGGAGTTTAGTAGCTCCAGTTATAAATAATTTAGTAACTACTGCTCAGGAAACAGCTCGTAGTGAATATGTGATTTTGTTGTAAACATTAATGAAAGTTTGCCAATGAATTATTTATTGATTATTATAAAGCTTACTATAATCTATGTGTGTGAAAGTCGGATCAATATATATATTATTCTGAAAGTAATACTTGAATAGTCGATTAATGACTATTTTAAATTTTGTTGAACTTAAGCTCAAGAGCAAAGGGGAACTAGATCCGATAAAGGGAAGGAAAAAGTAATTGAATAGCCGTTGAAGTCGTTCGACGACATTTGAGGTAAGTCTTCGAGTAATGACCCTACTTGAATTATATTGAAATGAATAGTCATACTATGACGGATAGTCGAATGTGCTTAGAGACTATGTTATAAAGCCAATTGAAATTATGCTCTTTGTGTGTGGCTACCGAGCCGAAATTTGAAAGGTTTAATAAATGTTTTGTGTTTGAGCCTTAGTAACGAAGAAATGATATGGATGTGTTATGATTATTGATATATGTGTGCATGAGCATTGGAATATATCCGGGCTAAGACCCGAAGGCAATTATGCGAGTTGATATATCCGGGCTAAGACCGAAGGCAATTATGCGAGTTGATATATCCGGGCTAAGACCCGAAGGCAATTATGCGAGTTGATATATCCGGGCTAAGACCCGAAGGCAATTATGCGAGATGATATATCCGGGCTAAGACCCGAAGGCAATTATGCAAGTTGATATGTCCGGGTTAAGACCCGAAGGCAAATGTGTTTGCGGCTGTATTCGGTTAAATACCGAAGAAACTTGGGTTTGAATGTGAGCGTTTTGTGCTGTAACTAATTCAATAAATATGCTCAACCAACCCGAACGATAAGGTATGTTTGCATGTGCATTGGAAAAGTCGATTCGTTTTAAATAGTATTCGTGCGATCGGCTAACGAATTTTCGGCTTTTAGAAAGGTTGATACCTTGTGTATATATGTTGATGAAGTGTGAAGTAAGTATGATTATGAGAATGTGTGTTAATAAAGTGACTTAGTTAGCTATGTGAATGTAATACTGTAGTCAAAGCCGATTTCATTACTTGAGACTTACTAAGCTTAAAATGCTTACCCGGTTGCTTTGGCTCTCTGTTTTATAGATTTTGTTCGTTAGCTATCGGATTCGGGATCAGCGAAGTCGAAGTCATCTACACTATCAAGCTCTTTTGGTACTCTTTTAGTTGAACTCTGGATATGGCATGTATAGGACTACCCCCTGTTGTTTAAGTTCTTTTGTGATGTATGTGTGTAAAGCCATGCGAAATGGCTTGTAGAAGTGGAGTATGGCATTAGACCATTTGTGTTTATGTATGTATATATGGTTTCCGATGTGACTATGGTTTGAAATGGAAGTGTTGGGCTAATGATCAGCCATTGGAATGGCTAATATGATCACATGTGGACCTATGTATGGCAAACCTAGTTGGTCCATGGTAACCACAAATAGGTAAGTTTACCTTGAAAACAGATGCTGACAGCAACATGGTGTAGATTTGAAAAATCACAAAAATTCGTAGGAGTGGAATTAAATAGTGAATAATTATGTAATCGAACCTTGATGAACCTACTTTCATATGGAAGTAACGAAACAATCATATGAACAGTACAGTAAGAGATATTCGGGTTCTTGTGGAACGGGGCCAGAACAGTTTCTGGATTCCCTGTTCCGCCTTTGGAAATTCACTATAAATTGACCAGAGATAATTAGGGGTCATACCATATATGCATGGATTCCTCTCTGAGTCTAGTTTCCATAGAAACAAACGCATCAGTATTGGAGCCCTTTACAAGGAGATATCCAAGTCGTAATGCGCAAAGGTCAGGGTAGTCGATCCCTGTAACATGGGAGACTTTGACTAATAACTGTACTAATTGGCCGACCAAAATTCTAGAAAAAATACATAGGTGGGGACATGAGTCTAGTTTCAGGGAAAAATCACAAAACTGATTTTCGAGTTGTGAAACTCAAGATATGATTTTTGAAGCGACTAGTACTCAGACTGGGCAGTGTCTGGAAAATTTTTAAAAGTTGTCAACACCTCGTATTCGACTCCGGTGACGGTTCGGAGTGTTACATTAATCCTTGAGCTTAATCAATAAATCAACTAGTTTAACCATCTTGCTAAACATTCATATTCAATTACACATGCATATGTATGTTTGATATTCGGCAACCATCCTCACTAATTACCCATTTAGTCGATTATCACATAATTAAAGGTAAATCACGAATGGGTATACTTATGTTATATACTATATATGTATATATATACTTTGGAATGGGCATCACATTAGATTTAACACCCCTTCATACCATTAGATGGCCGAATGCATGTATTATGCACAATGTCAACTATAACATCATTTAAACACCTAATTTCATCTCATGAACACTCGACCCATTTTTACCCATATGGCCGAATGTGTAAGTTACATTCAACACACCGTGTACTTAGTTAGGTGGCCAAATATACCAGTTAGACTAAATTATACGTCACAAGAACTCTAATTTAATTTGTCAATTGCTTGGCAAGAACTCAAGTGCCTTATCTACAACCTATTCGGCCTTACTACTTAAACTTAGCCTTTCATACACTTATCTCTATTGTTTTAGAAGGCCGAATCCTTATGTGTTCCAACATCTAGCTTACTCAATTAAACACATCAAAACGACATTTAGGCCGATTTTGCTAGCACACAAGCCTTTGACCGAATGTCCTTGACCTCTAGTCACCTAAATTTTTATTCTTTAAAACTCATCCAACTCATATTTTTCATTGACAACCTCCTTAACTTCAATTTATCACATCTTTAATCATGCTACATTCGACCATTATTTAACAATAATTCATGTATCCTTTTTATTAAACACTCAAAATCAACCATCTTCATACCTCATCACCAAAGACATCAAAATACCAACCAAGAATGTAACATTCATGGCCGAATATCATCTCCATCAATTAACAAAATTTGAACCATGGCTAGGTAGATTTCAAACTTACAACTTAAAATATACATGAATCTCAAAGAATAATATCAACATACCTCAATCTAGTTACATGCATGGCCAAACTTCTAGAAACTTTTCCCCTAGGCACCGAATATTCAAGAGCTTCTTAATCAACTTGAAGATGACCAAATGCCTTAACTTCACTTTCTTCTTTTTCTTTCTTAGGTACGGCAATTGTGATAAGGAAAAGGATGAACACTCCTTCTTCCTCCCTTATTTTATTCATCCTTTTTTTCTTTTTAATTCCCTCTTTTATTATTCTAATTTACTTACCAATATAAATAATAAACAACATAAACTTGGAGGGATGGAACATGCTTGGCCGGCCACTTATCAAGAATGGGCACTTTGACATGCAAACCCAAACTTTCCTATTTTAATACTATTTGGTCCTTACTTATTTACCTATCTAATTTTCTAAGTCTCTCAACTAGATCCTTTCAAGCAAAATTCACATTCCTAATACAAAATTAAAACATCAAATTTTTATACAAGTACTATCACACATATAAGATATGCAAATAAAATTTTAACTAAATTTATGACTCGGTTTTGTGGTCCCGAAACACTTCCCGACTAGGGGTCAATTTTGGGCTTCCACACTCAAGGCCCAAATTCAGGGTGTTTACAATTCTACCCCCCTTAAAGAAATTTCATCCTCGAAATTTCCCACTCTCAGACATCCCACCACACTCCGCTGTGCACTCTGATACTAATAATACTAACATACACCCAAAACATTTAATCCATCGGAGCAGATAGATTTCACATGTAAACAATTTCTACATTTCCAGAACACACACCAAATAAATACTAAATCTAAATTCAGCGTTACAGTTTACTGTAACTAAAGAGTTCCAGTATGGGTGCTACTATCTAATAGTAGTTTCTCAATATAGCATTTTAATCTAATAACAGTAAACAGAGTTAGAGAACTTACAGATTTGGTGTCGGAGACTCGGTGTGCCACACTTCCAGTAAACATCTTTTCAGAAACAATCAAAGTTTCGTTGATAAATTTCAAAACAAAATTTTAGAAAAACCATTTCAAAACCCCTAATTTCAAAAAAAAAAGAAAAATAACAATAATATTCTGCTACCCATACCACAGCCAGTTTTGTAACCCAGCTCTGATACCACTAAATGTAACACCCCAAACCGGCCTAGATGTTATGGCCGAATCTGGCGCGTCACATCCCAACCATTTTTTTTCAAAATTTGATCTTTCCGGTGAAAATCCATTACTGAATCTAAATTTATTATTAAACCACATTCCCATCAAAACGTTTACCATTTGTTTGCCTTGTACATTACCTCAATTTAAAATTGCGGAAGCATTTTGAAAACTTTGTTGTTGGAAGCTCGTATCTTTAGAAAAATCATTGCCATTTTGAAAATCTTGAGTTTCCTAGACTAGCAGTTTAGTATAAGAAATACAATCCAATATTAAAACAAAA